>NW_010237642.1:12061-30439 GCF_000690775.1 Eurypyga helias | reverse complement strand
CATTCTGTGGTTCTAGGATTCTGCACTCTGTCTGACAAAACAGTTTTTCCCGAGAATGGAAATCCTGTGCAGTGGTTCACACAGTAAATGTGGTTTGGGCAGACAAATAATATTCTGATACAATCATTGCCTCTTGTGGGCTAAAAAATGAAAATACTGGATAAGATCCCACCTCCTGGCTTTGCGCTTGTCAAGAATAGGATCTATTAGTCTTTAAAAGAAATAAAAATAATACATAGTAGCCAAGGAGAGCTATGTGAACTGGCATCTAATCAATGTTTCATGGAGAGTTGTTTTTTTCTTTTTCCACTTAATTTTTTTTAAATTCTCAGAACTGTCATTAGCAAACAAGATTTTACTGTTCCAAGCTTTCCTTGCCTTCTTATGCAGGGACACTCCAGTCCTCTGGATGGACTTGCTTTCTTCCTTTTAGGATAACGATTTGTGTCCTACTGAAGACGGACTCCCAGAGCAGCAGTGTGCAAGAACAGGGAAGCCTTCTTGCCACTCTTAGAAAACTGGGACAGTCAGAGCTCCTCTGACTTTTTGTGTTCAAAATCATCTCTCTGCATCCTCAAACTGCTGTTACAAATATGACACCACCTCCACCTTCAGAAGCACCAACAGTTACCATCCCTCAGTTACCTCACAGCCTGTGCAGTCATTTTACAACAATGTCAGGTGTTTTACATCTCTTTTCCCCTTTTTGCAGCAGTGTCAGCTACTACCTGAGGTGATGAGCAAGCTCTGACTTCCATGATTTTCTGTGATGAACTGTTTTAGACTATTCCTGAACTTTATAACTTGAGCCTCGTAAAATCATATCCCCACTTTCATTTATTTCCAGCTCAAATTCTGGGTATGAAGCACTCCTGCATGGCACGCCTGCAACAGTGCTTAAATAATTTTCCTTTTTCATTTAACTAGTGTAACGTGGCAGCAGAGATTCTGCTGGAGTGTCACAGGGAGACGCCAGACATATACCCAGCGTTGCTGCCATAGGCTGACCCTAATATTGCCTGGTCAGCTATACCGTACCATGGGAGCAGGTATGGCTGGTACCTCACCCCACTTTCTGGGTCCCCTGGCATTTCCCACGTTGGGGACAGGATGTTTGCTATAAGTGCATCCTCTTGCAGCAGAGATGGACTCCCTTCCAGCCCAAAATACTTGCAACCGAACCCTGAAGACCTACTGTAGTTTGGAAAGCTGGAGTTAGGGCTGGAGTTGTCTTATCATGTGTGAACTGACAGTGTCACCGTCTGTGCGTAACTCCTAAAAACACCAGGAATCAGCTGTTGCCTGGGTAAGAGCTAGGTTTCTGACTGTTTCCATTTGCATGTGTATAATTTCCTTGCTGTGGCTGATGGCTATTTTTAGGCTTTTGATAGATAATACTTCACCTTGGCTCCAAGAAAAAGTTTGCTCCTTCAAGAGCCTGGAATGACACCTATTCCGATGGCACAACATATATTCCAAGGAAAACATTACATTATAGCCACAAGAGTCTATCTTTTTTCTGTCCAGAAGCAGCTGGCATAGCTATTTCCCCTCCATATGATCTAGGGGTATCTGATGGATTATTTGAAATGAAAGCACATAAGACTACAGCAGAGAAGCAGACTGCAAGTTTTCACACACACTGGCACTGAAAAAGAGTAAGAATGTTCATTTATGTGCCTACATATATGTAAAATATATGTACATAGGAGTGTTCTATATATATGTATGTTACAGATATATATCTATATATAACAAAGACATAGCGGTATGTTAATGTGTGCATGTGTGAGAGGGAAGAGGAAAGAATAGAGGAGCTACAGTGTTTGTCCTCTATTAACCAAGTCATCTTTCTGATAAGATAAATGCTGTGACCAAGCCAAGGCTCCTGCTCAATGAGTTAATGCAAAGCCAGAAAATTGTGGCAGTAACTGCTCTCTGAGCATGACCAGAATTTGAACTGCGTAGTATGTGCGCATTGCTGTACACTTCATTTCTAAATAAACTTCATTTATAGTTGTGGGTATTGCTGTGGGGAAGGGGATTGCTTGAAGTCCTGAGCCATCAAGTTACATTTTTTTTCCCCCTAAAAAGGTGATAAGAATCTGGAAGATAAAAACAGCAACCCAAAAATGCATTCATATGTTTTCAGTGCAGAAAACTATCACATGACATCAGAATGTAGTTCACATTATGGTGAAGCGTAACAAGAGAAAAAGAAACCAGTAAGGTTGTAAAATGTTACATTTAATCAATGATTTTAAAGGGTTAGACCACAAATGAGTAAATCCTAAGCAGAGAGTCCTTTCATTAGTTGCTCAGGGGCAGCAGTGACCTCTGGAGACAGCAAAGTGGGATGATTCTGCATCCTTGCATGCTCAGTGGCTGAACCCATATCTGATCTCAGTGCGAGAAGCCTCTTTTGATGATAAAAGACAGGTCCTCCACAGTGGGCAACTGACATCCCGTACATCTGGCTCTCCCATCTCACTCCCCAAAAGCCTGCATCTCTTTCAGCAGCAGCAGATGTGACATGGCTTTTTTCCTGCTCCGTGACCCCTGAGCTTGACCTTCTGCTGAGGTTGTGCCTGATGTGTCCTCCACAAAGTGCCATGCGAAGGGTCTTCCCCCATGCTCGGAAAAGGACGGTTAGATAGTTCAGACCTGGATGTGGTGTGTTTATATGGCCTAGCTGGGTCCTTCCCCACTAGCACGACTTGTTGCATGGGGTCTTCTACGTTAGGAAACTGGAGAATCCAAGCAATTCATGGTGTGGAAGCAATGACACTTTTTTTCCACTGTTGTGCTTCCATAACTCTCTTAGACTCTTTCTGACCTGTTTCCCAGCCTCTTTGTTAGCCATTAAACTTTCATCTTCAACACTTGTCAATAAACTTAGTTACATTTGGTCGATGCACCAGATCTAGCACCCACACTATTTCTTGGATTTGATCTTCAATAATCTTCAATCTTCAATACAAATAATGAAAATGTGATTTGTAATTCTTTTGATACCCTTTTCTTTCCCTGGCTGTTTATTTTCTCTATCAGCTGGTTAGCCACCCAAGTTAAGAACTGTAACCTTTATATCAAGAGCTTTAAAAATCTTCAAGTGGACTGGTCAGAAAATAACTACTATGTCACGTGTTGATTATTAAATGCTTAAATATATTGTCCCGAACACGGAAGACTGAGACGGAAACTCCATCAGAGGACTTCTGAAGTCAAACTGCTTGCTCAGATTCTGGGCTATTAAAGGGACCAATTGTGCTTCTGAGAGAAGATCTCTGGGTTATGGCATTGCAGATACCACTCGGGCATTGAACAGACCCGTGGAAGCAAATAGGAACATCGGGCCCTGAAGTGACAGCTGCAGGGACTGAAATCTCAACACGCGGTTCTCAGGAATTTGCGTTTTGCCAATGGAGAACAGAAATTGTTCCCTGACATGCTTGATGATGAATATCTCTTCTCTTTTTTTTTTTTTGTTTTTTTTTTGTTTACTAAACTCCAACTTCAGAGAAGTTTCAGTGGAAAAATACCAGCCCTACCAAAAAAAAAAAAAAAAAAGTGATGCTTCTTTCCAAAATGTTTTTAAGAAAGCAGATATGTGTAAAGTCAAGTATGAAGTGTAATAGAAGGCAATAAATGGCCTGTAAGAGGTCCAGGACTTTTGGTCGAGTTCGCAGACATGAAGTGTATGCAGTAGAGTTTGGAAAAGATGCAGAAAAGACAGAAAAGAGAGGCACAGGTTTGGAAGCACTTTTTTTAAACACTGGGTCAAACCAAAAATGTGGAGATCTCAAGGCCAAATTCTTGATCAATATAAAATATAAATTCAATATAAAAACAGTGCAAGCCAAATGTCAGGCTTGAGTAGATCAGAGTTGGCCTGACTCTACTTTCCTTGCACTGATATGAAGCAGGAATAACTACACTGAGGCCAGTAAACAAGTTTTAGAAGACTGTCAGAGCAATGACTGCAGATTTAAGACTGTTTAAGGGATAATGGATCTTGGAGCAATTTCGGCTCTGGTAGCTGTGGAGTGTGGTGGTAGCTTACGTGTCAAAAGGACAACAGCAAGGGTGTATCAAGAAAGCAATTAACAGCAGGGAATAAAATAAAGTAATGGGAGGACCAGCTTCATTCTACACTCTCCATTTGTCCGTGTTCTGGATAAATTACACTTGCTTTTCCTTTCCAGTGACTGCTGTGTTAATGTACGTAACATCAGCAGCGGTACATGAACTTGTAACATCAGTAGTGGCGTAAGCACTGTTTGGTTTGGCCCAAATTACAGGACATTGAAAAGCAAAGTGAAAAGGAAGGGCTGCTCTTTTTTTAAATGCAGTATTAATTGCTTTCCCCCCAGGTATGTTCTAGTATGTCCCTCTTGCAAAGCCCAGGATTAAATTTCTTGTTCATAGTTGCCCTAAACCAAGATACTACCCTTCGACTTTAATATTTTTTATTCTTGCTGGACGTATCAAAGCATTTCGATCAGGCCAAGTCACTGAACAGAGGAGTGCCAAAGTAAATAGAAAAGTTTAAATTACTACAGCAAAGGGACCAAAATTTCAGCCAGGACCCAACTTATGGGGATTTCCAAGCTATTCTGTAGGGCTCCAGTATATAAATTTTCTAGATATGACTTACCCATCAATTTTGATTATCCTGCTGATTTATTTCTGATTACCAAGGTCATCTCCACATTTAAAATGCAATTTATCTTGTCAGAAATGTTACTGATGGGGTTTTTCACAGACTCAGGCCAGCCTTCAGTTCTTGCTGTTTCAGAGCTGCTGGCAGGGAGCCCGCCAGCCCCTGCCACACAGGGCAAATCCCCAGGGGTTCACCGGGACCCACGGATGCATGCGCAAACCCTGCTCTCTCGATCTGCCCCACAGGCTGGGGGCTGCTAGAAATTGGCAGCTGCAGCCCCCACTTTGTACCCTGTAACTCCCTCAAAATGAGCCCAGGGTCATTCAGCAAAGCAGAATCTATCCCAGGGAGTGGCAGTGCTTTTCCCATCCCAATCAAATGGGTGCATGCAGAGCTCTCTGACACCCATTTGCACATTATTCCCTCCTGACTGGTCAAGAGATTTTGGTTGTGCACCAAAACATTAACTACATGATGTAAAATAGACAAGGTTTAGCTTATTTGTTGCCTCACACTTCAGTCAACCATCTCTTTATCTGAATGTGTTCATTACCCGAGCTAATAAATATTTCTAATATAAAGTATTACCTCCTTTGGATTTTTGGAAACCAACCAAAAAACAAACACATCCGTTTCCTATTGTTGGTTTGGAGATATTTTAGGGTCCCATCTTTATTTTTAACCCTGACTTTTTCCCCTTACACAGCAGTGGAAAAAATAGGAGTCAACAAGAAAGCACAGGCAACAGCATGGAAACCTCTACTTTTTGGAACTGTGTATCTAACTTTTCTCTAAGTGAAAAATTCTAAATAAACAAAACAATCAATCAAACAAACAAAATTTTAAAAACCCCAAACCAAAACAAAAACCTGGGCCAAACCTGAAAAACCGACTATTTACTTGTTTAAAACAAAAAATCTCAATCAAGCAAAGAAAAAGATCACATGAACATTTAAAAATCAAAGTGTTTTCTAGAAAATGTCAATAAGAAAGACTGAAGACCCTGAGGGCAGAAGGGTTTAGAAAAATAGATGCCCCAAAATCAGAAAAAAAGGGTCTGGTTTTGGAAGTGTTTACTGCCTGCGTATAAGAACCAGAGTTTTGCCAGTATATGGAGGCTGTGGAGGCCCTTCCTCAACCAGAAGAACAAGCACAACATCTCCAATTCTTACCCGTACCTGCAGGTACAGGTGTAGAGGTGGAGCTGTGTTCTCCCAAAACCCAGTCACTCACCGAGGAGTTGAGGTTGTTTTCATGGGACAGAAGAGGGACATCCGAAAATAGGCAAACCAGAACATTGTCATGCATGGTGACAGGGAAAGCTCCCATATGAATTGTCCTCCCAGGTCTTATGAGACATGTCTGCAACATGTTCATGCAGGTGAGCATGAACAGGGGCAGGCGTCTGCACTGGGTAAGTGGTGGGTAAGAACAGGTCAGGTGATGAGGAATGACTGTCCTGGTGGAAGAAGAGCACCAAACAGGAGCCATAGCCACTTAGTCATGATGTGGTCCTTATGTCTTCCACTGGGAATGCAGCAGAGCCAGCAAATCCTGATCCCAACACTACTCTCCATGGGCAAATGAACAGGGACCTTGTATCCCTCTCCCACTTCTCAGGAGCAACATCCAGAGAAAAGCCAAAGCCCTGTTTGGCTGCAGACATGGCTCACAATGTGCTTGAAAACACCCTTAGGAAATGCAGAGTAAGGAACAGATAGAATAAGGGTTATTTGTTCTGATAATTTGTTCTGTCCCCATTTGCCCAGTTGAAGCCCAGTTTGTGGGTTTGCAAGGTATTTGTAGGGCTGGTTTTTTACTTTGCTTGACTAAAAAGGATTTTCCCTGCTTTTAGGGAGAACACTTGGACTTCAAGAATATTTGAATAGATAATACTTTACAACAGCTAAGGGTTTTTTGTTTTTGTTTTTGTTTGTTTGTTTGGTTGGTTGGTTGGTTTTTGGGTTTTTTTAATGAGGGGTGTGTTTCTTCCTTCCCTGATTTCTGTTCTTTGAATGCCTGTGGAATTAAGTGAGAGGAGGTTACTGGCAAACACACCCCAGCAAAGGGTTAAGGGAACTGGTCCTGCAGTTTGCACAGTTTCCCACTTTGTCTGTAGAGAGGAGGGACTGAGCTCTGAGCTCAGCTTCCTCCCCAGGATTTCCAATAGCCTCTCAGGACCTTCATCCCCCTCAACTACTAAGGATTCTGAGACTTATTCCCATTGCACAAGCCCTATTTTCCTTCCCTGAAGGTAAGTCTTTTTTTTCGAGCCCCTGAATGCTTTTGGCCCTTTTGAAGTATCGTGAAATAGCCCATCTTCAGATCAAAAGGTACAAAGAACATGGGGGCTGACGGACAACAAAAATTAGAAACTTGACTTTATTTCATTGACGAATTAGGGTGCAATGCCCATATCAATTCCAGGCAATACTTCTTCATGCCTCTATTTACAGTGCCAAAGAAGGAGAGAGAACAAGTGAGTAAGCAAGTGAGAGGGAGATTAACGAATACAATATACAGGAGCCTAAATTGAAACATCATTTTTCACAGGAAGAAGGCTTTGGCAAGGCTTATGCTGTTTCTGATGTAGTGTCTCCAGTCGGCCCCAGGAAAAGTTGGCTGCAGTTTCTCAGAACCTGCCTTTTGAGACTCAGCGACTGCTTTTCTTCCCACAGATCTGATTAAGCTAATTGCACATTTTCTTTAATTAGAAGAACGGAGGTCATTTATCTGCAAATGGCCTGAAAAGAATGGATGTTGTTTTGATGTGGCCTTTTTTTTTTTTTTTTTAAATCCTTGCTTTTCCTAAGGTGTTTGGCTTCTTTTCCCTCTGCTGCTTTCAGCTACCCTGTTTTGTGAGGGTTAGGCACGCCAGACCTGGCATCCCGACAAATTCTTAGGGAGCTTATAAGACTGTTTTATGGGATCCAGTCACAGGAATTTATACTGTGAGGAAAACCTAGAGCTGAAGAGATCCTCCTCCAGCCACGGTCTGAACTGAAGTGTAAATGAACTGAGACTCTGGGTGTTCATGTTTTTTTTTTAATTCTCCTCTAAGTCTGTCCTACCCAACAAAGCACATGGTGCCACTTCAGGGAGGGCCTGTGGATAAACATGGGCTTGTGGGGACCCAAGGGTGTCCTCCAAGCTACAGTGACTTTGAGGTGAACTGTGAACAACTGAGGGTATCTTACTACCACAATTTGACAAGGAAAAGCCTCCCTGAAACAAAGTAGATGACAGTACCCGTAAACCCTTACAAATGCCTCATGCCAAAGGTAGAATTGTGTATGGTCTCAAATCTGCCTCAGAGACAATCTGCTGGAACTAGCTGTTTAGCAGAGTTGGTGGATGTGGCAATTGCAGAGCTGTGTGGGAGCCAGCACCAAGGGTACAGGGAAAGAAAGCGCATTTCAGTGATTCCTCAACTTCTGCACTGCCAAAATATCAGTCTTGAGAAGGCTGTCAAGAGCAGATCTTCCATCACAATATCCCTATTTGTTCTGTAAACCAAATGAAAAGGGCACTCTGGACATTCAGGGCAAAAATTCCCTCTCATCACTCAAGTCAGTGAAAAATGCTCAAAAAAGGCAAGGAATTAATGTGTGGGGGGTGAGATGGGTGAGGAGAAGGGAAGCTGTTGGAGCTGTGGTTTAGGGGATTTCCTTGAGCAGTGGACAACTCATACGGATCCCTGCAATGTCTGGTATGCACTCCATCTACTGCAAGCTGTGGTGACTTTGAAGACCCAAACATGGGGGAGCAATCAGTACCACCATGTCCTAGTACCACCATAGATCTCTACCTGTCATGAACACCACAGAGTACTTGTTCAGCGTTCAAACCACCATATTATCCTGGGTTCACTGGATCTCCATCCCAGTGAGGTGTCAATATGGCAAGAAACAAGTGTAATAAAGACTTTCCTTCTCAGCTTGGAAGGCAGAGATGACTATTTTGTTGGTTGTTCCTCCTGCCCTGCCAGGAGATGGGCTGTTCAGGGTTGTTGCTGGCAATTGCCCAAGAAGTGACTGAGGTGAAGACCTCACCAGTCTCAGGGACATTAGAAGAGAAGGGATGGGGAAGCTGATGTGGATTGCCACAGCAGCAGCACAGCTGGCTGGCCTCACCTCCCCACTCACTGCTGGTGACGCCTGGGCCTCAGTGCAACTGTCCCCCCTTTCGTCTTGGGCTTGCTCTTATGCTCCATTCCTGCATGTGTGCATTCAGCAGGCACCAAAGAAGATGTCATCTTTTTAATACCATAAAGTGATGCCAAATATCTAAAGAAACGGGCTTTGTCATACACAGTTTGCCAAAACGCAAAGCAGTGACTTCCACCAGCAGTCCCTTGCGCACTGCTGGCTCCCAGTGTGACGCTGTCCAGGAGCAGGCAGCCATGCTCAGCTGGACCTGGGAAGTCCGAGCGTCAGCCACTGGGATTAACCCACAGGGATTCATTCACCCTTTGGTGAGGCCTTGTTTGGTGTGTGTGCATATGCTATAAGGGCTTATAGTATGGACATGGCCACACCCTGGCTGGATCTACCCTGTGCTTTGTCAGAGGATGCTCCCACGTGGACAGAGCATCTCTCCACCTTTGTACCATCCACAGCCTTTCCAAAATCTCTGTGCCCCTGGTGCCTGATGTCCGCTCTTAGGATGGCTGAAATATACTGTCAGATTGTCTCTAGAATCGCTATGTATCTGGCCTGGGCACCAGTGGCAGACTAGGCACACACTTCTGCACCCATCCCTGTTCATGATGTCCCCTCATCTCCTTTTTTGCTCCCTGTGCCCTCCCGCAGAGACACGTCATATGCTTTCTGACCAACCTTTGGAAAGTCGCTCGGCAAAAACAAATTAAAAACTCCCCCCTCCACGGGAAGGCAGAGTCAGGATCCTGCAGCAGCCGAATTTTCCAGGCAAGCCAAGTTTTTGCAAGCAGGCAGGGAGGTGAAGCTGTTCTGGCATTTGCCCTTTGTGCCCAGGGAGTGCGCTGGGCTCCCAGCTCCTTCAGACACATCCTGTCAGGAAGGCTGACGTGGCAGTGGAGGGTGGCAGTGGCTCCCTGCCGGGCAGGGAAGAGGTTAACCCCAGAGCAGGGCAGAAGAGGCCAATGGGCAAAAGATGCTGCTGTCTCACGTCTGGATGTTTTAGCGTAGAGCTGTCGTGAAGCCTCACAGAGCTGAGGGGTCCCTCAGTGGTTCCTATGGCTTTAAAGTGCCTGGGATGATTTAGTGTAGGGGAGGGATTCCTGATCAGAGAGAGAAGCGTCTTTTGCTTTCCTTTTTTTCCCTCCCCCCCCACTCCCTTTTTTTTTAAACATGTCGCTGATCAAAGTGGTGCCAGGAAGGCTAGGAAGAGCAGGATCCTAATGGATCAGCTGTGTAAAACATGTCAGCAGACAAGCCCCAGTTCTCAATGTGTCTCTCAGGGAACAGCTCGCAGATTAGCAAGAAAACACACACACACACACACACTCACAAACCCTCCTGCTGACCTTGTGTCAAGGAGTTAAGTGTTATTTGGAAATGATCGCAATCAGCTTTTTTTTCTTTTTCCTTATAAAGCCCCAAAAAATATTTTTCTCAAATATCCAACAACAATTCAAGAAGTGATGAAGAGATTTATACAAGTTAGACAATGACTTATTTGAGGCAAACTGAAAACATTTGGTAGAAAAGGGCAGTGGACTCTATTGTTATCCAAATGAATCATACCCCCCACTTACAGACAGGCTTCTCTCCCCACTACCCTTACAGCATGACATATCTGGATACACATGACCCTGCCACTGTTTCATTTTGGACAACTTTTGGCAAGGTGTGAAAAAAATATTTCATATTTTCTTTAGTAGGCAACCCATTAAAAAAATCAACCTCTTGCTTTAGAGAGGGAAAAGCAAATGGGAAAATTATGTTAACTGGCCCAAGAAAGAAGTACTTAATGAGTGGGGCAGTAAGAAAAGTTGAAATTATATATATATATACACACATGAAAGGTGATTTTACATAAATGGTAATAAAAATGATTGTAAGATTGCCCTGATAGTGCTTACTAATTCCTTGTTTAAAATAGGCTGCAGAGTTCTGCAGGAACTGTACTTTTTGCATGGAAAAATAAGACTGTAATTCTGAAAGACTTCCTGTTGTAACTGAATGGAAAGGACATATAGCGAGGGCATGTAGTGGCAGGACAAGGGGTAATGGCTTTAAACTGGAAGTGGGTAGATTTAGATTGGATAGTAGGAATAAATTCTTCACAGAGAGGGTGGTGAGGCACTGGAACAGGTTGCCCAGAGAAGCTGTGGATGCCCCATCCCTGGAAGTGTTCAAGGCCAGGCTGGATGAGGCTTTGAGCAACCTGGTCTAGTGGAAGGTGTCCCTGCCCATGGCAGGGGGGTTGGAACTAGATGGTCTTTAAGGACCCTTCCAACCCAAACCATGCTGTGATTCTATGATGATGTGTGTTAGCTAGGTGAGCAGCATGAAAAAGAAATGCCCACTGCACTCAGAACATCTCTTCTGTCAGGTTAGCCTGTTGCACTCACCCCATCGTTAATTATGGGTCCGCACTGGGCTGAATCCAGTAGGGTTGTGAACAGTGCAGCAGGACAGCCTGCATGGGCGTTAAGCTCAGGAGGATGGAGAGAGTTTCGGATCACCTTCAGCAACAGAGGTGTTCTACTTGTGCCCACAGGTCCTTCTTTTGAGTGCCTTAGTGAGGTGGTGGCAATGAAAAGCAAAGTCTCCTCACCCACTGCAAAGGTATGAAAGCAAAAGCTCCTCCCCTGCTTCAGGAGGTCATGTTGCACTGCACCACAAGGCAGGGATAAGAAGGTGAATAGAATGGAAGGGGCTTACAACCATCATCCAGTCCAACCGCCTGACCACTGCAGGGCGGACCAAAAATTAAAGCATGTTATTAAGGGCATTGTCTTTTCAGAGATAAAGCGTTGTACAAATGAGAGTCTTTAACCACCACCTTCCCTCTTCCTCCTGTGTGGGAGATTTATCCCATAGACCAACACCACAAAATTTCCCACCTTTAGAGATAAGAACCCTCTCAGGGCATTTTAGCTGCTTTAAAATCCCCTTAACCATGTGCCTGTTGTATCATCCTGCCTGTAAATAGAGCTGTGGAACAAAGGTGAGGTATTCTGCCAGCCAGCAAATACGAAGAGGTAGTTTTATGACAAAGTAGCTGAAAACCTGGGGTTACGTAAACAAAGAAAGAGTTCACTTCACACAAACATCAGCATTTCCACTAGAATAAATCTGTAATGCAAGCTTTCATCTCAGGCTGAGAGGAAAAAAAAACCCAAACCAAAACAGCCGGTAGAAATATACACTGATATGTAATTATTTGCTTCATATTTTGTACACATTAAGTACAGCAAGATTCCTTATGAGGTGTATATTGATTTATGGTTACATCTTCCAGTGTATCTTGTATCTGCATACAGTTTATAGGTTTCCTCTTTTACAGTTTTCCTGCAGTTTAGTATATTCTGATGAGTTATGAACCCAGTATTATCTGAGGAATGTTCTCCAAGGAGCATGAAAGGCCAATATTCTCCTCTGCCCAGCTGGGCTGGGCACAGCAGCCAGGGATGGCTGTGCCAGGCAGCTATGCAGCACACACCGGCTCTTGGGAACGAGGGGGGTGCCTTGGGGTGGGACTGCAGTGCATTGAGGAAGGTCCAGAGGAGAGGAGATATGAGAGGTCAGAGCTCCACAGAGGAGAAATATCTCCTCTAGAGCTTCAGTTTTAAGCAGCGAGGCTGCGGCTGCAATGTGAGGGTCTGCATCCCTGGGCAAATGCCAGAGATGGTGATGGCCAATGTGTCTCTCTGTGACGGTGCCTCTTTGAGGGACAGCTCTGGCCCCACTGTGGGGAAGGACAGTGGGGTGCTGGTGAGCTGGTCACCAGGTGACCAGGTGACCTGCTCTGCCAATCTCAAAGCCACCCTCCAAGAGGGACTTGAGCGGACCAGTTGGCAAAGTCCTGGAAAGCTTGAGCAGCACCATGTGGGAGAGAAGGCAGCTTGGCCAACTGGCTTATGCTTTGGCCTTTTGGATCTTTTGGAAAGACTGAATGTGGAGCTGGGCAATAGGGACCACCTGCAGTTCAAGGCAGTGATTCATCTGATCTCTTCTGCCTCTGTCTCTCTGCTCCACTGTTGGATATTTGGGTCTCCTGCTGCAGAGGAGATGAAATCCTGTAAGAATGTTTTTGGGGTTTTTTTTCAATGGGAGAGATTTTCCCATCATTAGTATAATCTACTTTTGGTGCAATGATTGAGACTGTATGTTATGCCTGAACAACATTGTACTCTAACAACAACTGGAGACCAATTCACCATTCATTTCTATTTGAAATACAGCCTTATCACCATATTAAAAATAAAATACTGACTATAAGGGATCACCATGAACAAATAAGAAGACAGATGCTCCCTGTTTCATCTCTCTCCAGTCCTGTTTACACTTTAACCATTTTGCCACTTGATCTTCAACCTCTGAATAACAACGCTATCCTCCGTATTTCCTACTTAGCTAAAAATAAAGCTACGCGCCTTTCTTGCGTGTAGGATATTAACGATTGCCTTATGCTTTCAGATAAAGCATTTGACTGTTCAGAGCATGTTTGCCAACAACCTCTTCCCGTTGTCAAGAAGCTGGCTGGATCCACTGCTCCAAAAAAAGGTGGCATAATGGCCCTTCTTCCAGGTGGGAACTAACAATGGGCAAGTCCCTGAAGGTCTGTGAGTTCAGTTTGGTGAAGATGAGGAGAGGAAAGTTTGGATGAGGAGCTGGGTTTCTCTTTGGCCTCTGGAGATGGTGCAGTTAGCTCGGGAGGCTCAGGCCATGATGAAGAAGGCACTGCTGCTGGCAGGGGTGGGCTGTAGTCCCCCTGCCTCTGGGAATTGGCCTTTCCTTTCTGAGATGAGCACATTGATGGCAGCAGAGGCAGCAGTGATTTACAGCAGCCTGTGTGAGAAGAGAACAGGGATATGCATCTGCAACTAAACGCTAATGAGATGTTAAGATTAAGAAAAGCCAGGAAATTCCAGAAGCTGGGGCTGCTACAGCATCATTAGTTCTCCTGCAGCATGGTGCATTACCGGCAGGGAGGGTGCCTCGTGGGGGATCCTGGCCAGCCTAGTGCCACTGTGTGAGAGGTAGGCTGCCTATGTGATCGATTGCTTCCCTGAAAGTTAATGAGTTAGCCCTGCGCTGGGCAAAACGCCCCTTCTGCCAGGACAGAGCTGTGCCAGGGAAGCAGAGGCTGTGCATCGCCCCAGCAGCAGTGCCAGGAAGTCGTATGACTGACGATGATATGGGGATGTGGTAAACAGCAGCCTTTGCCTCGTCTTCAAAAGGCCATAATCAAAGCCTCACTAGTTGTGATCCCTATCATTGCAGAACTGCATCAGCAACCAAATTATCATTGCTTTCAGCATGTGACCCCTTGGGGGTAGGGGGAAGGAGGAAGGCCTGTCGCAGGGATCACAGTCAGGAAAGTCCTTGCTGTGTGCCACAGTGGGCAGGGGTAGACAGGGCACATGCCACGCTCGGTGGCATGGCTCTGTTGCAGGATGACGGTGAAAGTGTGTTTGGGGATGGAAGAATTGGCCTGTCAGTATGAGGAATGGAGATGAGTTGTGGCTACAGACTTGGACAAGAGCTCCCATAATTTCTGGTCCCATGTCATGTAACAGCATGGTGGTCCTGGACATGCCTGGGTGCCAGGACTTACAGTCTCACTTTTTATGACCTGCGCAAACCTGGCAAGCCAGCCTTTGGTTTCAGATCCTGCCCAAATGCTGCCTTGGTGAGGAGACTAATGTTCAGCCTCTGCCAATGGTCTACCTGATGGATGACGAGGCCCATGCAAAGACGTAGCCCCAGGACATAACCTCCTTCTCCACTGGTTCCACACAGTCTCTTAGAGAAGAAATATTGCGTCCTACAAGACCTTCCCCTGACTTTCCGTTAACCTGTTACCTAAGCTTGGTTGAAGACCAACATCATGTCCAAGAAGAGAAATAGCTCAGCAGCCAGGGTATGTCTGTTCTACTCCTCTGTGAAACACTTCATGGAAATATTTGACTTAACTTGACCCACAAATTGAAAGAACATCCTGAAAACAAAAGCTGGAACTAAAAATATGCTATCCCATTGATGCTCTATTTTTCTCCCTGTACAGGAGAAATTGTTTGCATCCTGAGCTGTTGCTTCTTGGGTTGGGATAGCTTGTTCATATAGGTAGGAGAAGTGTGTACATGTAATAAAATTTGGCCCCTTTCTTTTCTTTTGTACAAACATAAATGGCAGCTGAAGGTCTGAAGGACATGCGTAAGAATATTTCTATTGGCAGAGATTACTGACACATTGCAGAGCTGGATATTTTACAATGTTTGTTCAAACCAGTTCAGCCTCTGGTGTGAACTGACTTCATGCCACCAACTGGGGCAGGACTGCACCCCGGCTGGGGAAGTGTTACCTCCACTCAGATTCAGAGCACCAGGGACACTTCTTAAAAAGAGCATACCTGCTCTAAACCATCAAACACAATTCTCTGGGATACGTAGGCACCGGTTCTTCCTAAGCACCTGACCTGTAGCACACCAGAGAGTAAACTGCCCATGAAAACATCACAAGCATTGGGTACAGGGGAACAGGGGGCATCTTGAAGGGCTTTTGTTAATAGCTGCACAACTCCTTTATAGCTAAAATGATACTGGTGCCTTTCTATTGATATGGGAGTAAGCACAGGATGTGGGTTTAGGATGATGTGACTTCCAAGTCCTCCTAAATGTTCTGGCAGTGCAGGAGAAGGCACAGAGACAGTGAGAGGCTGAAAATATGTTAAAATACCACTCAGACAGACCTAACGGGATCATAAAAGCTAGCAAGGATGCACGAAGAAACAAGACCCAGACAGAGGCTAATTGAATATTGTAGCAGAAACCTGACAAAATGTTTCTCAATTTATTAATAACTAAGTATTAATAAGAAGAAATATCTTAATAGGATGGTGAAAAGAGATTAAAGCCGGTACAAATTATTTAAGCATTCACAATGAAATGCTGTTAGGAACAGGCAAGTTAAATTAGCAGAGGCTGCAGTGAGGAGCTTTAGGGGAGATGAGGCTTACAGACCCCTTTCCCCTGGGGTTATGGGCTGGGTAGGGGGCCCCCACTCCGTACAGGAGGGACCAGGGACTGGTGTGTGCTTTCCAGCTTCAACGTCCAGCGAAGTGTTCTGCAAGGCGGAGGGCTCAGGTACCACAGCAACAGGTCTAGCAAGACCTGCCTGAGTAGAGAAGGGAGCGGCGTGTGCCTAGAAATGCTGAGGAACAAGCCTTCAGTCAGACCTTCACCCATCCAGCCCCCACCCCCCATCTGTGCCAGAGTTATTCACAGCCAACAATGCGAAAAGGCTCTGTTTGACCATGGCTCAGCAGATTACCACCACATTTAATAGCTGTCTTTGGTATGACGCCGTTCGCCTTATCTCTTCTCTCTCCTTTGACTCGGCCTTTGAACACTAATCCACCTTCTAGCACAGCCTGCACCCCGCTTCTGCTTGATCTTTGTTTGCCATGAATGCATATGGCTCCAAGGATTTCAGGAGCCGTGCCTTTGCTGCTTGGGCCCACGCCGCAGCAGCATTGAAGACGCATGAGCATCTGCTGGCTCCCGTAGCTTACTCCTGGGTTTACTCTTGAAATGAGTCAGAGTTTGCCTTCCAAGAGCCAAATTCTGGTATTAAGCTTTGATTCAGATGCTCTTTCTTTTTTTTTTTTTTTTTTTAACGTATGTGTATTTATTTGCAAGGCAGCGCAGTACCTGAAAGGACTGGAGAGTGTGAAGTCTGTCCACGCATACCCGCCATACATATGTATTTACTCTCCCTTCCCTTGCACATGCACACACACGCACAGGAGCAGAGTTCACTAGCGCAGTCCTGCCAGTGTTTAAAGAGACTTGGCCTCTTTTAAGCCTTTAAATAAAATTTGTTGTGTGCATGTGTAGGGTTTGGTATTTTTTTTTTTTTTACCCCACTTCTTAGGAAGGAAAGCAAATGTTTCTGGCACTCCACTGCTGGATTGCTTGCATATTTGCTTGAGGAAAAAAATTATAAAAGATGTTTGGCATAGTTTTCGTTCAAAAAGGAATCTGGTGCCAGACCCAAGCATTGAAAACAAATGTGTGGCTTAACTGTCATTTACTCCGGGATCATGGGAACTGCTGCCTGGTTTTCCCAATGAGCGGCTGCTAGCATGCTCTCCCGCAGTATATGAAGCGCACTGAGTTGACCAGCTTGGTGGCAGCTTGAACATCGCGGCTGCGCCTCCGGGTGACAGCCTGGGTGCTGATGTCAACAGAGCCACGTCTCCACTGCCATCCTCACCGCCAAGCTGTCACGCACGTCTCGCACTGGTGAGAAATCCTCCCCTCGCCTTTTGCTGTGTTGTGACCAGACAATGTGTTTTTGTCCTAATAATGTGAAGTTTCCATGTGAAGAGCTCTCCTGGCTGATGGCACTGATGGAGCATCATCCTGGGGCTGCTGGCATTCAGCTGGCGAGACATTTTCGCAGTGATATAAGCAGTGGGAAACACTCACCGTCACCCAAATCCCCACCTCCCCAAGGTGCACGGATGCTCTCAGAGTGGGTCTGGGCTTTTCTGCCGTCACCAAGCACCTCCCTGGTGCCCTGCATGGTACCCTCCTCCCTGAGGTCCTCCCCAGCCCCTCGACATAACACATTGCATGACAGAAGGAGGAACTGACCCCAGACTGCACCAGAGGAGCCACAAAAGACAATTTCAGGGCATCTGAAACTGGCGTGAAGTGGCAACTTTCACCTACAAGCCGTGGCCAGGCCCAGCTCAAAGCTCAGATCCTCAGGGTTGACCACACAGGAGGCATCGTGCCTTGGCCTCCTGCAGCAGCATCGCTTCCCTGGGGTACGGTCACAGAGGCACCTAGCCGGGTGTGCCCTGTGGCTCTCTGTCTGCCCACTGCACTTGAAGCAAAGAGACCTGCTCTGGATTTCACTGGCATTTTTGTGAGAGGAGAATTCAGTCTGCGAGAAGTGCGTGTAGTCCTCTGGCAGCCGTCAGCTCTGCTGTAATGCCCGGCTTTTATTGACTTATGTGCAGCGCTCGGCTGGGGCCTGAGCTCTTATCCAAGGCAGCGAAGCAGGAGCTAGCTTTAGAGACGTGGTGATAAAATAGAAAATTATGTACAAAGTAAAAGGGTCAAACCCCTAATCTGAAGTGTTCTAGTCAGCTTGCCATGCTGGGTGTTCCTCCTGGATAGGAGATAACCCCATTTCCAAAGAGTTTGGGAGAAGTAGTTATGCAGAAAAAAAAAAAAAAAGAAAAAACCCAACCCACAAAACTGAAAACAGAGTCAGTGACTCCAGAAAGCAGCTCTTAGTCTGTCTGTTCCAGTCTGAAATAAAGTCATCCCTCTTAATTCCCAGCGCATATTGTTCCTACCAAAGAGCAAAACCTTAGGAGGAAATCACATCAGTGAAGGGAACGCCAGCTCCTTTGTACTATTTTTCAACCCTGCCTTGGGAGCCAATAATCTGTCATCCCTTGAATAAACAAGCACCTTATCATATCACAAACATTTATTTAACCCTTTTCTCCTGAGCTTTTACCAGCCAAGCAAAGTGGCTGGGGGG
>NW_010237642.1:1016-12030 GCF_000690775.1 Eurypyga helias | reverse complement strand
ACAAAGAAGGGGGGCGGGGGGGGGAGGGCGGGTAGCCCTATCCCTAGACTGCTCTGGCAGAAAGGACAAATTTCCTGTGTATTACACCCAATCTGTAAAGTGTCAGGCCGCCCTTCTTCAGCCTCCATGAAAAGCAGCAGCTTGAATCCCTGCATTTCACATAGCACAATCAAATTTTCCTGTCCCCCCTTCCATCCCTCCCCCGGTACATTAACGCCTCCCTCCCTGGAGACGTACCCTCGATTCCATCTGAGGGTCCATCCAAATGGAGCCAGATTTAACTTCTTGGAGGCTGGTGGGGGGGATGGGGGTGGCAAGGGAGATTGTTTACATTTCTTCTTTTAACAAGAGGCTGTGATGAACAGAGCTTTTGATTCCAAGTTGCCAAGGGTTTCTTTTTAGAGATATTCTTTGACTCTGACATCATCAGAAAATGGAATCAGCAAAGTATGTGCATTTCCTCAGCTCCCACAATATCCATTTTCTCTCAGTGGATGTTTCTTGTTTTTCTTTTCCAGTGTTGCTCCCACACAATGGGGCCAATTTTTGTTCAGGACAAAGAAAATATAAACAGAGCATGGATTTGGAATATGAGCAAGGCCTCCAAGCTTACAGAAGGGCTACGTTATGTTAACTGTCTGCCAATAAAGCCTGGCTAACCCAGTGCCGGCCAGTATCTATACTTGCTTTGCCAGTGCCTCCAGAAGGCTGCAAATGCTGATGGTCGAGACTGGTACTACGAATTAAATTCTTGATTTCGACTCTGTGGAGTCCCTGAGCATTTGAAGCACCCACATTGCAGGTGAGGCCAGCTGACCTGAGCGGGTGGGCGGGCAAAGCCTCTTTTTCCCCACCGTAGTAGAGTATGATGAATACTGAACTCACCAGCCAAAGTCCAGCTGTCAGAGGAGAACAACCCCACACAGAAGAAAGTCAGCTACTGGAGAGTCGAACTTGGCCTTCACATGGTGCTGGGCATGTAGCCTTCTAGAACACTGCAAATTAGTATGTGACATAAAAAACAACAACAACAACAACAACAAAAAACCACAAAAAAACACAAAAAAAACACCACACCAAAACCTCCCCTCACCAACTCATCTTCTGGCTTAAATCTAGTGTCCAGTCATGGAATCAAACCTGCTCTTCCAAACAGTATGGGAAGCCTATACTTTGGAAGGTGGTTATTATTTTAGGCAAATTAGCTATGTTTGCTGTTTGTGGGTAAACCACAACAGTGAAAGTGTCCCCTCATGCAGCTCCACAAGCCATTTGCTCACAGTGGCCTGGACATCACCCAGCCTGGAAGAGAGAGGCAGCTTCCCAGGGGCTGCCACAGCTGACCTCTGCTGCCTGCACCCCTGGGACAGGGGCAGGTCCCTCCAAGTACCCAGGGAATCTACGTTTTCATGGGAGAGTCTTTGCGACAGCAAGTCCCTCAGGTCTGCATACAGGATGGCACTAAGCTATGACAAGCTGATTTGTGCTAGTAGAGTTGATTTATGATGGGTGATAGAAACCAACTGCAATATGGGCCTCATACCTCTTGGGTCACCGATGGCAGCTCAGAAGCTGCTGGGAAATGCCCCGTAAAACATTTATCTATATAAAATAATGTTCACCCATCAGCTGATGAACTTCGTTGACATCCTCTGGATCCGTGGCTTGACAGACCTTGTACTGAGCAGCAGAGACACAAGCTGGCTTGTTAAAAGGCTGAAGTCTAAAGACAAACCCTGCCCCCGCAAAAATTATGAGGACTTTGGTTCAATTGGCCTGCTCCAGGTCTTCTCTTTGGTCTAACACCCTTCTCTGCTGAGATAACCACGTTGGGATGAGAACTGACCCAGGGGACTAGGAATTAATATGTGATCAATAACTCAACTTCCAAAGGCTGCTTTTATTAACCATATTAAAACAGTGTCTTTTAAGCTCTTTATACTGGTATCAACTCGCATGAGAATGAACTATTAGAAAGTTTTTGTTTTGCCTGAAAAGTTTTTATTCATTTGTTTTCACTCATTAGCAAAATGAATACCCTTGCAGGCAACCAAGACCCAGAGGAGCCCCCAGCAAAGAACAGGACAAATGAAAGCCTTGTTTGGATGAGCCTGGGTGATTGCCCACCAGATCAATCCAGAGGCTCCAAGATTGCTCCATGATTTCAGCACCAGCATTTACGTCCATCATCAGTTTTGAATCAGATGGCCTGAATATCTGATTGGCAAATGCAAACAGTGAGAGGAAATCTGAAAAAAAATATCCAGTGGGGTCACCAGATGACACCAAAAAGCAGTCCTAAAGAAAAGAAAGCAAGCCTAGGGTGAAGTGAGGGTTTGGGCCTGGAGAAGACATGGCAGACAAACGCTGCAGAAAGGCTAGGTGGAGTCTGTGAAAGTTGGGTTGTGCTTGCTAAATGTTGGCAATTTCAAGGAGAAATATGCTTTTTTCATAGGAAGCAGCTCAGCTCTCAGAACTCCAGGGTGGTTCACAATCACTAAACGCTGCAACAGAAACGGTCCTCAAGGCAAATTCATCCTTAGCAAAGAGCAAATTAACTGAACCTTGTACTCTTAGAAACAAAGTCATCCCTTATCAAAGGCTGAAGAGATGCACCGGCTTCTTGAAATCCTTCCCCCACCTGCAACAGAGAGAAGCCAGGGAAGAGGTTTTGATGTTAAAAGGCAGGCAGAGGGGAGCGCCTGGCTGGCGGGGTTGCGGTTTTCCTTCCATTCTCACAGCCGTGCCTGCAGAGCCCCAGGATACGCAGCACGGAGCTGGCTCCCTGTAACCATGGGGAGAAAGGATAAATGGATTATTTTGGAGTGATATGCACATAGAACTCATGCCACTGGAGAATGCAGCCAGGCTATTTTTAATGTACTGCTTCATTTTGCACCTGCTACCATTACAGAGTTGTTTTTGTTTCCATTAGAGCCACTTGTCTTGAGGAGTTTATAACTCCTATGAAATGTGTGGTTCTGGGCTGGATCTTCGTCCTTAGTTCAGGAGTAAAGATTTTTATCATTTAAAACCAGAAGAAGGTTAACATGGTGGCATTAAGAGCATATGGAGGGGCATTTTGAATAATTGTATGGGGTTTTCATAACTGTAATTCCTGAAGGGCTGTTTAATACAGCCTCCTTTATTCGTTCTGAAATGGAGCAACACAGGCTACAAGGACCTGTCCCTAAGGAGCTTGCAAAACCAAAATTGCATGAAGAGTCATTCTCAAGTACTTAATCAGCCACAATATTGCAATAAAATTATGAAATAAGAGATAAGAAACCTTGGCCCTTTTTCCCACTCCCACCACGAGGAGGACCAAGTGGAGCTCAGCATCTCTTTGAGAGGTCGGAGACTGGTGCCTGGCGCGGAGCTGTGCTGCCTTGGATTGCACACTCCCAAATACCAACCCTGTGCAGTGCTGGGGGAAGAAATTCAGGTCAGTGGCCTGCCAGAGCCCATGAGGGAAGCCAATGTAAAAACACTACGTTGTTTGTTGCTTGCCCTCTGCCACCTTTGCTGATGAACACCAAAAGTGTTTAGGTTTAAATTGTGCTTGTGTTGCAGCACGATCCCACCGAGAATGACTGTGGGATGAATGACATCAAAGTCCCTAACACCTGGATGTCTGCAGCCTTTCATGGTATCTCCCCAGCTAATGCCAAGGCAAGGGCTCTGCAAATGCATACCACGGCCCAGTCCCCTGCCAAAGTGCTCCAGTGTTTGGACAAGAGCCATCTGAGCAGACTTGTGCTCTCCCCACCAAGCAGAGATGGCAGTAGGAGGATTATCTGCAGATGTTTTCTTCCTGCCACAGAAAGCTGGTGTCTTGGCAGCCTGCTAAATGGCTTTGAGACATGGTGTGCTTTGCTATGACAGCAATGATCAGATCGGGCGCAGTGGCTAGCACCCACAAGGCACCTGCAGTGCTGCAGAGCACCCCCCAACCCTGCTGCACCTCTGTGCTTTTCAGGCTGGGCTCCCCGGACAGACCCTCTCAGCCTGACCTCTGGCAATGCCATCTTGCTCAAGACCATTTGCATCTTTTCCTTTCTTTGCGCAAGCTCTTGGCCAGGTTGTTTTGCAGTCCAGGATAATAAGGGGGAAGCTCTTCACCTCCATTTTTAACAGTCCTTACGGAGTCTCCCTATCCCACTCATTCTTGTGTAAAACCAGGAACGAGGGCAAGCATGAAGCAGGGTAGCAGTTTGGAGGGGCTGCTCAGCCCTGCACCAGTAGCAACCACCTTTGGAGAAATATTGTACCCTGGGTTCCCATGAAACAAGGTCTGGGAGTGATTTTTGCCCTGTGTGGGCAAGTCAGAAATAATGGTACAAAACCTCAGTGCCAAATATATTCAAGATGACTGGCCCCATGTCTTCATAAATCAATCCAAATCCTTAAATTCAAAGCATTCTGAATTGAAGTAATGGGTTTGGGTCCTTTATCTATATTGATTCGGACAGTAAAAATGCATTATTTTTCCACTGAATATTAATTTAATTAGTTCAGACTCCTACAGCAAATTCCTTTCGACAGCCCTTGCATGATCTTTCCTCAGCTTTCTGCAAATTCCCGACCAGTGACTTTGCCAGCAGTCATCTTGCCTGGACCAGAAGCATGAGTGCTTAACCATCTAATTGCAACAACTTCTGTCAGGAAATCACAATTAATTATGCAGGCAATTGCAAGTTTGCACACACGTTTGGAGTTTGCAAACATTTAATCCAAAATACATTAACCTAACGAGATGCCACGGACGCCAGCCAAGGGGGGCTTGCAGTCTCCACTCCCGCTGTATCCTAGTAAGGGAATCCTCACACTGCAGCAGTCCCACTGGGAGGATCACAGTCGGGCCACTGAGTCCTTCTTATCACGGCTGCCTGCCAAATTCTTCTTAGGAATAAGTGTCACTTTGTGGTACCTCTATTTTCCTTCCCAATAAAATAATAATTTGGCAGTGCCTGAGATGATGATAGTAAATCAGTGTAAGACAGCAGAGGTTACCGATAAATTCAACCTATTTATCAAGCCACGTCACTTAGCTATGTTAGCTGCAAGCGGACGTAGGCTACTGTGCTCTTAAAGTAGTTTTCTTCAGAAAATGAAGTAGGTAATGTTCTCAGGAAAACAGGGTAACATGACCTCTCTTCATCCCAGGAGGGAACTACTGGGGGCTGACCTGCTTCTCTTGTGTTAGCACTGTGTGCCGGGGCTACACCACAGCCGCCGAGCCTTGCGTACCACGGTGGCCGGACCCCGGACTACCTACGGTCAATCAGAGAAAAAGCAGGCATCCTCCTCTCCCTTTCTAGTACAACACTACATTTTGCACCCCCCTGACACGATTTGTTGCCCAGCACCCCAACGCATTTTGAGACTTTCAGATCTTGAGGGACAAGACAGCAGGTAGACCAGAGAGTCCTGCCTGTGGGTTGGCCCAGAAGTATCCTGCAGGTTTGCACTAGCAAGTGGTTCCTCTGCTGTGCTGTTGAAGGGCTGTGAGGATGAGTGTCCCCAGAGGTCTTGACTGCCATCTCCTTTTTGTCCTGCCCTCCTCTCCCTTTCTAGTACAACACCACATTTTGCCTCCCCAACATGATTTGTTGCCCAGCACCCCAATGCATTTTGAGCCTTTCAGAGCTTCAGGGACAAGACAGCAGGTAGGCCAGAGACTGCCATCTCCTTTTTGTCCTGAAGTGACATCCACCTGATTGCCACTGAAGCCCTATCCCCAACATGGGATAGCGGCACTGTGATGAGGATCCTGTTAGAAGTAAAACCTACAGTCTAAATTATATGTGCCAACCACCCCCTCTGTATGGGTTTTATAGTGTGGGACAGCAAGATTTTCCTTCAACTTGGAGTTACAATTATAATACACATGCCCCTCTTCAGCTTGCATCTTTCTTTCACTTCCCTGTGCATTTTCCCACTGTATTGCAGTGCTTTCCAAAGAAGGAACAAACAGGTTATCTTAAGAACAGACCACAGACTTGAAATCTGCCCTCTGTTTTCATAAAAAAAAGAAAAGTTTTTCAGGAGGATAATGATATTCGGAAATGATGTGACTAAATGTTATCAGGTTGTCATGGTGATTGCAGTCACTTAAAAAATGTCTGTATTGTGGTTCACTAATGAGCAATATATTAACTAAACCAAACACTATTTGTCTTTTCAAGTATTATTCATATGCACTACTGAATTAAATCTCTCTTTTTTTTTTTTTTCCCCTTTTATTGGAGTACTGTTCTTTGTCTTATAAACACTGGAACTGAATTCAAGCAATAAACAAGACCAGAGATAACTTCATCACCTTTGCTATATTTCATACCACTGTGTCAAGCTGAGCCTCACATTAACCAGTCTGCAGTAGTAGATACTGAGCATCACATCGCCAGAAAAATTATTTGACTAAGTTAGAACTTCAAACCTGTACTTTCTGGCACTTGAAATTTTGTCAGTCTCAATTCAAGTACAATTTGCACCATAAATCTCACCGTTCTCAGGGTTTACATTTCTGTGACGTGCAGAAGACAAGCTGGAACACTGGAGCAATGCATGATTTGGGCTGGTTCCAAGTTCAACCCACCCTTTCTATCTCAAACCTTTAAAATTCACCTTCCAAGTCCCCAAGATCCCATGTGGAACCTTGGCTCTTTCCTTCTCCTAAATGGACATAGAAGAGGTAGAGATTAAAGCACCTTTTAGCACTCACGTACATGTCAAGGCACAGTCTCAGGCTGCCTTCAGAAACCCTTTGGACTTTGGAGTTCTTCCCAGCAGCTCCCCTAAAACATCTCCCAGAATCAATCTACCACAACCCAAGAGGACACAGGGGTTTTGGAGGGGCAGTGAGGTTACACCAGAGGGGAGAAGATGTATGAAGATACCCTAAGAGGGAGAGTGAAAACCTTTGAGAGATTGGAGGTCTTCTGAACACGAAACTGTGCCATCCCACATTCAGGCTTGATCAGGAGCTTTATCACTCTTAGCTCACTCTCCAAACCCTGTACTGACAGTGGAAGTAGCTCCAAATGATGACAAGGATAAGACAAAGCTGGGCCCTGTCCAGATGGACATCAGCCATAAATCACACTTTTGCAAAATAATTTCAGGCTGTACTCTGTTATTTTTCTGAAATGAAAGTGTGTTTACGTTCCTTATTCTTTTGACACAAGCTAAGATGAAAATCCCAACTCCTCCAGTCTTCTCTGGAGCCTATTCCTGCCCAAGATCTGCAGGAAGACCATGATTTTGGCTACATCTCCTTGCAAAGCAAGTTTGTCAGTAGGGGATGAGAGGGCTGAAAACACGTCGGTAAGACGTTTCATGTTCTGGGGAGGAGAGATGACACTACCGCGTAGACTGAGCCCTCGTATTACACGGTCTTCCTATTGGCATCACATTAGCTTTTCAAGCCTACTGGAGGAAGACCACATTGACTGGAACATAATGACTAGCAACTGAATTAGTGAAGTCTTCCCAGGCATTTTGCAACTTTTGTTTATGGAGTTGTTTAATATCATGACTCATTCACTTTATTTTTGTTCAGTGAGTAATGTTTGGTACTTACTTACACGTGTTTTCTTTTTGTAACATGTGCAGCTTTGTGACATGTCTTTTGAACACAGAATCTCCCTTGTTTCAACTTTACTCTACTTAGACAGAATTAAAACACATAAAGCCGGCTATTGAAAACTCATCGTTAATTAATTATGCCTAACTACTCCCAACACAGCTTCTGTGTGTCGGAAGAGTAGTCCTGGCTCTCCCTCTCCCCGCTATATTTCCCCTCCTTCCCACCACCACTGCAAAACTATATTTAGTTGGAGATGTAGGTTGATCTGCAATTCCCGCTGCAAATTCCTTTCCATCAGCAACTACAGCCAGAAGGTCTGAATAAGGGAAAGGTTTGCACTTCAAGAGGCTTCCTGTTTCCCTGGATTTTCAGGTTTGCTACTGTTTGTAGAGCGAGGCTGGTACTAGACCCTGCAGACTAAGTGGCTGCTAACTCATCCCTATTCTGGCACTGGCATCAGACTCGGGTGCAAAACATTGTCTGGTTGATGGCCCGTCCAGAAATATAGGCAGCGAAAGCAAGGAAAGCATGCCTGATCCTGAAATATTTCCAGAGCAAAGTGTCAGAGAGGATAACGCTGACAGGGCTGACAATCTCTCCGAAAAGGAGAATGAAGTAGAGGAGAGCAGTCTGTAAATCACTGCAGAGGAAAGGGCAGCGCGGGGAGAGCTCTGCACACAGAGGACTGAAACACTCACCCCTGCTTCAAATGCAGGCAGGGAAAACAGAAATAAATAGATTATATGCTCATGCTAGGTTTTCTCTAAGCTTTCCAAGGGTTCCTTTTCTATAATAATTGCCCTCCTGGCCTTGGCATGCCCTACCCTACAAACTGCCTCTCCCTTGATTTTAAGCTGAAGTAAAAAGAAGCAGGGAGACACAGCCTTCACTTCTCCCAGGACCTGCACTGCGGTGCCCTTGTGCTGCCTCTTCTCAAAAAGCAGTCCAGCCTGGGATGTGAGCCTTGCTTGGGTGCTTTGGAAACCCGGGTTCAACCACCCTCTAACCACAAACATCCTGGGCAGAGCCTGCTGCCTGTAAAATGCAAGCCTTTTATTCACCTACCCTTTAGGCATGTTGAGAGGATAAATGGTTCAAAGTCCATGAGATGCTCAAATATTATGGTCCTGGGAAGCATGTAGTACTGGAGATTAGTTGGGTTTGTTTGCTTGTTATTCCTCTCCAGACTCTCAGATTTCCATTTGACTATTCCACTACAATTCGTGTTCATGTTTTCACCCACTGTTGAACTGTCAAGAAATAGCCAGTCTGGATACTTTCAGTTGCAGCCGAATTTTAACACTTTAACATTTCTTAAAATGAAGCCAAACACTTGCCTACCTAGTTTGGATGATGTCAGTGTATGTGTAAAATGAACATGATAAAGAGTGTAGTATGGAGTACATCCACTAGCTGATTTTTTTTTTTTTTTGGTCAACCAAGAGAAACTAGATGACTGCATAACAAAGTTATCCCTAGAAGAAGAATCGAGGCTGAGCTGCAGCGAAAAGATTTGCTGCACTTGTTCGCCAGCAAAAATCTTGCTTTGGGGTATATGTTCCTGTCAGTAATTGCAATAATGACTCTAAACCTGAACAAAAGCCAGATGAAGTTGATGAAGTCTTTCATGGAATACAGTAGACTTGGGAACAGGCCCTACGTTTACAAATTTTTTTTGTCCTTGCTGAACATTTGTAGGCTTGAGGCCAAACTTCTCAGGTGTTTATCACAAGAAGCCTAATCTTCTCTGAATGTCCCCAAAGAATATCCACATTGCTGACCCGAAGGGCTTACTTTCCATACGCCCAAGCATGAAGCGCCCTTTGAAATGACGACTCCAGGAGTCAGACCTATCTTTTATTTTCACCATGTGCTGACTAAAAAGGACTGCCACTGCCTTCCATCTCTCTCTGTATTTTCTGCTTTCTATCGCAGTCCTTCTGTTGTCTCTTATCACTTTCCTATCCTGGATCACCTGAAGCTGTATAAACTGTAGTTTATACCTCAACGATGTGGAGTGGTGTTGCCACAGAGATATATATACACAGAACACGTGTTTGCTGCCACATTCATTATACTAAACAAACAGTCTTGATAGAGATCATCTGCTTATAATGATATACTTCCAAATATTAAACAACATTTTCTCAAATATCTCGTAAATGCAACAAGTATAGCTAATTACCTTTGCTTTTGTTCTTGCCCTAAACTTCCTGCGTTAGCAGAATATATTTTTAGCAGCTACATAATAAGTGCACTGCGCTCATTGAAATGTTGGATGTGTTTCAGTTATTGTTTATTGTTTACTATTTCTTCTTTCTTTAAACATTAGAGACTCTGGGAAGTGTTGTGGATTCAGTTTGACACTGTTAGAATGACTTCCTAATGTCCACTTCTCTTCTGATGATCTGTATCTGCAGTTCAGGTTGAAAGACCTAGTAGCGGTGATAGGCCCATTCCAAAACGAAGGAGCCAAGCACTTTCAAACTATGGAGAAATTTGGTCCAGATTCAAACTTCACAGCTTGGACTTATCTCCATAATGAACTGGAGCAACACCCAAGATACGAACAGCCTTGAACTCAGATTCCAGATAAGGATGTCGTGTGCAAAAGCTCAGACTCATGATGTTTTCAGAAAGGGGCTTTCCTAATTTTAGATGTTACTGCCTATCTCCTCTTTGTGAGTGCCTTTGGGTGGAAGGTTACCATGTCCTCAATTTAGCCAAGTGAACGGACTCGGTGAGTTAATTGGCTGCAGCGCAAAGTCAGCCAACTCACTTTGAGCTGCTGCAGGAGGTGAGTTGACCCAAGCTGGTGACTTTGCCCACTCAGGATTTCCATTTGCACGGTCAGACCCTGCTGGGAAACAGTAACGTCCAGTGCAGGGGCAGTGGCTAAGCGCTTGTTTCTTTAACTGCTTCGGCTAGACCTGCAGGAACGACTCTGCCTCCATCCCTCTGTGGTACACAAAACTATGCCATTGATTTACACCAAAGCAGAATTGTGTCCTGTCTGTGGCTGACAGGGGACTGATTGACAAAGCCCAGTCTATTTGTATCCCAAGTATATTTGCATGATTCCTTTGTGGATACTTTTTACATGAGTCAGCTTCTGCGAAAGGAAAAACACTGGTTTCACCAAGAAAATACAAAGGTTTGTTTTCAATACCATAAAATGTCTCTCCACTTAATTATTTCTGAAGAGCTCAGACTTATGAATAAAGGGCCTAATAAGGAGCTGCCATAGCTAGCATGTCCTTGTGACCACTCTTTATTTACAATAAAGCGAGCAGAATCAGGATTTGACCTGATGGCATGACTGCTAGCATTCCTGTAAATTCCAGTTGCAATTCCTCTTTCGCATGTAATGCCGTTTTTCCCAAAGAAGCCCGTCTGGCGTTTTTGTTTTTGTGTTTGGGCAGACTG
>NW_010237642.1:0-1004 GCF_000690775.1 Eurypyga helias | reverse complement strand
CGAGGTGGAACAGACAGAACATCAGCTCTAGGGGAAAAAAAGAAATGGCCATTGCTTTGGCGTGAGCCTCCTGCCTTTCGTCAGCTAATGTCCTACCTCTGGTAGAGAGGCATTTTTTCCCACCCACTTTGGCCTTGATGGAAACTAAAGGAAAACAAAATAGATTGGCATATACCTGGTCTGTAGATCATCGTGTCCTTCCCCTCCTTAGTAAATGTTTCTTTAATTGGCTTAGTTAGCCCCCCTCACCTTTCAGCACTTCAGGAATGACTCTTTGAAGAGAGCCATGTACAGAGATTTAGTTGACATTTAGTGACACTGGGCTCTGCAGTCTCCAAAATATGACTGATGTCACTTGTTATGTTCCCTTGGGTCTCTGGGGACAAAATCACTCTTACCCTGAAGCAGGCATTGACAATCTCAAGATAACACTTCTTTGACAGAGTCAGGGGCCCTGTTCCAGGGTCTAATGTAATCTCTAGAAAGTTTCTAATCTGGGCATTGTTTGTTATTTATATTTCATATCGGGGGGTTGAGTTTGCCTTGCTGTGATTTTAGCATGAAAGCTGCCAATAAGAACAAAAATTAATAGCTTTTTCGGCTGTGCTGGCAGGCCTATCCTCAGGTGGAAGAAACCTTGCTCAAGGTGAAAAAATTTGAGCAAATCTAGGGAAGTAATCATGACGTGTATTCTTATTCTGCGAACAAAGCCACGGGCACTGAGAAGACTGGGGTTAAGGTGCGAATGGAACTAAATTAATCAATTAAACCCACCCTTACCGGGCAGCTACCCTTCGGCAGCACCGGGAGCGGAGTCCGTAGGCGGAGAGATGGTCTTTGGTTTATCCCTTGGCCCCGCAGAGCGGGCTGGCTTTGTTAATGCTTCATTTTGCCTTTATCCATCCCGTAATTGCATTGCCCCTGCTCAGACAGAAGCCAAGGGAGCCGGGAGGCGGGCGAGACGCCGCACGCGGCTCGCCGGGAAGAGGGCTTGGATGCCAACC
>NW_010237641.1:0-31946 GCF_000690775.1 Eurypyga helias | reverse complement strand
GAGCTGCTGCCCCCGCCGGGTCCCACGCTGACTGGGTAAGCCAGGCATGAGCCCTCTTCTCCTCTTTTCAGTGGTTTGAGGGAAGCCCTGCTGAAAGGCACACTACGACTGGGTTCAGTAACGCAGGTGGACTTTCTGCTTCTCACTACGTGGGAAAGAAAACTTGCACATGCTTTGCATGAGGGCAGGGCAAGGCCCTTTTTTCCAGAAAAATGTGGAAGAAAATATGGACATTGTTATGGTCCTAGGTATTAAAAAGGGACCAGACTGGAACATTACAAATAATGTCCCACATACGAGGTCAATTTGTAAATACTAAGGTTTTGCCCACTGTTCCAGGTTTTGGTTTAATCTACCCCTTCATCTCATTCTCTGAGAAAGTTACCATTTCTGTTTCAGTGAGGTATTGTCCTTCCACTCTGGATTATTTTTTGATGGAGTAGTCCTCTTTCATTTTCTTGATTTCTGTGTTTTTTCCTTCAGTCCTGTCAATAAATGTAGTGTGCACTGTTTGAAAGGATCTGTGTTTCCCTCTTACAACAGGACATATTGCCTGTTATACTTGTGCTCAGGTGACTTTCTGCTCTGGTTGCCCATGTTTAAGTCCAGCAAAATTAAAGGGATGGTAGATTTGTCAGGTAAAATATTCTACTAGTGAATATTTGATATGCTAGTATTTGAGAGGTAACTGTATGACCTGTTCTTCCACAGCTGAAGATCACTGGGATACTGCTAGTGGCTCACTATGTGTGAAACACGGAATCCCATGTTGGTTTTGGTGTACAATTTTCCTACTTGTAACTGGGTATGAAGAAGCCTGTCTTTTGGGAACCATTTTGAGCTATTTGTACATAAAAGTACATCATTAAGATGTTGGCTTACAAAATATTAAGAAAATTTCTATGTTGTTTATAAAAAATGCCTTTATAATGCATTTCAGTTAAAGTTTAAGTCACCATTTCATTTTTACTTGCAAACAGAAAATTCAAGCTATCAGAAGTGCTAGGTACTTGTGTATCATTGAGACCCCTGCAGTTTGGGGCCAAGGTGGGTAGCTAACAGAGCGGGCTGCGGTGACAAGCACACTCTGCCACAGCTGGGGTGGGCTGCCTGCCATCCCCATGGCACCCTGTGCCGGGACGCTCCCTGAGGTGCTGCAGCACGGCACCCTGCATGGGGTACCCAGCCAGGCTGAGCACATGCGATTGACCGACACATCTCCGGTGGCTGGTGGAGGCAGCAAACATGAACCCTCTACTTTCCCTAGAAAACCAGATCAGCTAAAACATAAATGACCGACAGTGAATTCCGTGGTGCAACATTTGCAGAATTATTTTTAATTGCTGCATTAATCAGGAACACAACTCAGTTTTCAGACTTCACTTATCAGCTGTACTGTCATATGATATAAACTGGAGGTGAATTATTTGGCTCCATAGTTTGGCTTCCAAGATGTAAATATTTTGAAATTTTGTGGTGAGAACCAGTGTTTGCAGTCCAGGTTTGTTTGGAAGGTGTATGCTAGGGGGGAAAGTATATCCTTCCAGCAGACAGTAATGTTACCAGAAACAGAAACATACGTAGGTATTTGCCCCAAGTGAAGCATGTGTTGGGGCGTGTGCTTGTATATATTATGAAGACTGTCACAAAGAGATTATAGTCGATTTCCCTCCAATATGTTTAAAACATTTTCTTATGCTCTATAAATTTTCCTCTAAGGACAACAAAGCTGCTGGTGAGATGGCGGTTTGCTCAAACATAGAAGTTAACAAAACAAAGAAAATAGCATTATCCTCCACTGGAAGCAGAAAGCAAAAGCATGTGTGCATACTTCATTCTGAAAATATTGCCTAATTCTCATTAGAAGTCAGCTGACATTAGAGTTACAAAGTTGATCCCAGGATGAGCTCTGGGAAGCTGTACCTGTATTCACTAAAAATCAGCCACAAAAAGCAACACCTTTTTTGGTGAGGACAGGAGCAAAATCTTGGTTGGATATAGCAGAGCAGAAATACACTGATGACTTCTTCTTTTCCTTAAAATTAATAAAAAGAACTTGTCTGTTTCTTCTTGTCTGGCAGTTTCAAAACCTCATTGTTGACACTAATGCTGTTGTGAAGAGGTTTGGGAGAGGATTATTTTCTTTCTGGCAGGGTTTTCATAGTTCGTTCTTTCTCTCTCTCTTTTTTTCTCTTAGAGATTAAGATTTAAGTCTGCTCATTTACTTTTATTATCATTCTTTCTTCAGAAAAATGAGATGCATTAAGTTTGGCAACCTGACCACCAAAGTCTTAATTTTTCACCCTTGTAAATTTTAGAGCCAGACAATTGTGGCGGGCCTCTCTTATGAAAAGATGCTGATTTATTTTCCTCTCATGCCAAATGCTTTTCTTTCATTTTCTCTTTTCCTGGGGTGACACGCAAGCCAAGGATTATTATTCATATATCAACACTACAGTGCAAAGAATGAAGTGTAAATATTTCTATTAGAAGAAGAAATAGTTTATCTGTTACTTTTCATTGCTGCATGTAAGCAAATGCTAATAAAATGTAAACCCATGCAGTTGTTCTTTTGGGATGAGGGATTAGGTGCTTAATGTGTTATCTGATGTGTAGACTTATCTAGTGCTCCTCAGAACTCGGCTGAGATAACAGAAAGAACATTGCAGCTCCAGTCCTATCAGCTTCCTAAAGTCTTCCAGCAGTTCCTCATGAACGAGCTTACAGCTTGAGTTCATCTGATAACCCAAGTGTGCTGGCATTGGCAACACAAATACTTTGCTAATAATACAGCTTCATTTGGCTAAAGGGAAAATGATGCCCATCTTCAGTGTAAAATGCAACTACTTTATACTTAACAGCTGGTGTTGTATACCACTGTCCCATTAAAAAGCCAGACCTGCCGAGTTAGCTGTAGATTTTGTGCAGAGGTGAGGGGATAAGAACAGAAAGTGGGTTTGCAAGGGAAACAGGAAGAAGAAGGAAAGCAGGCATGCATTTCATGTGTTTGCTTTTTTTTTCTGGCTTTGACAGGGTATTATCTATTGCCATTTAATTCCTAGTTGTTTTAAAAGCGCTGGTATAATACCTCAAATTTCAGTACTTTAGCACAAAATGACTGTAAATAAATATTGCAGTGCTGCTCTTGACAAAATGGTAGTTTTGTTTGAAAATTGATTACCTTACTTGGTGTAATGGATGAGATTTAACTGAACAGTAGAGATTTTTACTTGAAACTCCCAGGCTTTCTTAGGCATCCTACAAGTAAAACGTACTATAGATTTATGATAATATATAAATATTCAATAATAGATTGTTTCCTTGATTATTGATGAGAAGTGTGGGTTATGAGAAGACTTTTGCAAATTTCCAGATAAACAAATTCTAGAGAAAGAAAGATCTTAGTAACAGATTCCCTTCCACTCTCCTGGTAACAATAATTCTTTAAATTTTGCTAATCTGTACCACAATCCTCCATAGTGTCACTTATTACACATGTGATTTCTACAAACCCAGGTATTTTTCCAGTCCCTGATTATCTTGGTAACTCTGAAATAACATAGTTCCCTTCTTAATGGAAAAGAATGGTTTTGCCCAAAGCATGAGAATTAAATACTTTCAAGCTCTCTCACTAATGTGTGACAGGAGACCTAATCATTAATAAACCCCCAAAGAGAGAAAATCAAGAGGTAAAGCAGGCAGGTAGGCACTGGGCGTTAGGATATGCCAATTTGCACTGCTCACCTGGAAGACTGTTGCAGCCGTATCCGTTTTAGTGGATGCATCCCTTTGATTCACCTGTGAGACAACAGGTGGCTGCACTGCAGATAAACTGACAAAAAAGGACAAAAAAGCACCTGCAGACAGAAGGTAACTGCAGCCTGCCAAACCCTTTCTGAAACAGCACGGGTGACCAGGAAGTTTCCAACCTGCTGCAGTTTTAAGCAAGGTGTCAGAAGGAAAAAACAGCTTTTTATGTCTGTTTAAGAAGGACAAGGAGCCCTGGGAAACCTCCCTGGATGGTTGAAGGGAGGCTGACTCTCAGTGGCTGGAAGGAAGAGCTTGCTATGTGATTAACTTACCAATCACTGTGTTTCTGCTGGGCTGTGATATGACACAAACTGCGAATGAATACATTTTATAACAATCTTGGAGCCCACTATGAAAGAATTTCACTATTAATGAACACCCCTTCCTAAAAAACTCCTCCAAGTCCCTATTTCTTCTTTTGAAGCATCTGAGATGCTTGTTTCCCAGTGGTGGGAGCTGAACTACCACTGCTTGTGTTCTTTTCATGAGACTGGTGACATGCTATAAGCAAAGCTGTCAACTGGCCCTGTGATAGTCGATGCAAGGACAATGAGGTTTATATGGATGTTTTTAATGGTCACTTTCAGTTTACATTGTTGATCTGGAGCAAACCCAGTGTTGATAGCTAGGCTGGGTTAAAGCGTGGCTAGCAGAAACAGCTGGATGTATGTCAAAAGTAGTAAAGATGAAGCCAAGCTGAGTGGAAAACCAAAACTGAACGAGTAGGATTGTTCATAGTACCACTGTTTTTATGAAGAGGACAAGCCTTAATAAAAGACAGGAGCCTTTGCCTGCTAATTTAGGGAAAATTGAACTTCAACGTACAAGTTAACCTCTGTAAAGACAAACAGTTGTATCATCAACAGAAGCTTTATCATTTTACTTATTGGAGGTAGGGGAAGGGAAGGATGTGTTATAGAGTAAACCAGTTAAGATTACACTTTAATTACACTCAGCACTAGAAATATGAAGAGGACTCCTGTGGTCTCACAGGTGCTGATTGACTCTTCCTGTGACTGACCAGTAGATATGCAATTTTATCACATTAAGATTTTCCCTGCCCTCTTTATAGGCAGAAGCTTTGATCCCGTAAAGTAAAACTGGATGTTAATTTTGCTAGCAGCTGATCAAGACAAAATATATACTTAACCTGTTTAGCCTCTTCTTGTTGAGTTGCCAAGACAGATTTCTTGGAGACCTGGCTTGGTGAGATCCAAATGGAGGTCAGCATCATCATGTCTATGCACAACAAAATATAAGCTCATACTGCTATAAGCTACGGGGCATATTGCATTTATCTGTGTGCACCCTAGGAGTATGATCAGTAAGCAACACAAATGAACTTTAATTAGTAAGCCTGTAATATGCCTTAATAATCCCCCTAAAATTAATTCTCTCATATGTCAGTAGTCAGGCATCATTCCCACTAATGACTGTTGGCATTTAAAAAAGAAACAACTTTGCACAGGTTTACAAGGGACTGCGGAAGAAGAAAAAAAAAATCCTTTTCAGGTTTGTCATATAAGATATATGCAAATATGTTTAAATGTAGTTGACCACTGACATGACTGTCTGAAATTCAAGGACAACTTTCAAAACATAGCTTAGCCTAAGGTTGGTTTATGAGTATCTACATTAATATACCATCATAAAACTATTTTGGGATAGTTTACCAGTGACCTGAAGGTGAAGGTCTCATTATTCTCTACCAAAAGCTTAATAATCTTCCAACTATGAAGTTTAATAAGATTTCTTGGGTTTTTTTAAATTCTAAGATTATATTCACCCTGAACAAAATCTCAGTTAGTTAATGCCTGTATTTATACCTTCTTGAAGAAAACCCCTAATGATCTCTCTAAACAGCAGAAAGGGGGACTGTGGTCATATATATACACCTGGTTACACCCAGTCTACAGTAATTTCACTGTGAAATTTGGGTGCCAGAGCCTGTTCCGAGAGCAGGTCCCTAGTGAGTTATAAACCTGACATAAGACATCCACCGGTTCTGCATATGATGTGCCTAACTTCCCTGCAATCGGATTTTGTTTGATTTTGCTGTGTAGACCTAAATTCCATTTGGGTAGGAAAGCCTGTGGCAGGGAACAAAGTGACCCTTTCTTCCTCCCTGAATGAAGATTTTTATTTTTTTTTCTTCGATGGTTGAGCACTGTGGCTCATTTGTTTGAAAGACATTGAAAGCAATTGGTTTCTTACCATGGCTCTCAAATGTGAGAGTAAGTTGTGGTGAGGTAAAATGTGAAATATATACAACCTTAATTCATTTTTTTCTTTTTTTGTTAAATATTAATAACATATTTCTGGAAACCAGAGATCTGTTTGCCGGTGGCCAAAGGGCTTTAGAAGACACATCTTTGTCTGTGCAGAAAGCTACTGATGGAAATGAGCCAAGAGACAAGTGATTATCAAATACGAGGGAGGGATTGTTGGCTCAGGTTGGGATGTGGCTAAGGAGTGAGATCTACCTGTTACAAGCTGGTCACAGTCGACCACCTAATAACCTGACACTGTCTCTCTTAGGACTAGTAGGACAATATAGCCTTCACTTGCTTTTCAAATTTTATTCTTTCTAGGAAATCAACTGCAAGATAGATCAGTTTTATTAATAGAGAAATGTAATTCTTTGCCAAAAGGCTAGCTTCAGCAAAAAAAGATATTACAAATTTAAACTAGTTACAACAGAAGACAAAAGCATGGTAACATGATGATGCATCCCAAATATGAACACAATAAAATACTCTGTGCAGATGAGGTTTTAGTATAGGTAGTAAAGAAATATACTTCACAGTGTGGTCTTGGTACTTCTGCAAGCATTAAAACATAGTACTAAATAGAAGTTCATGTTCATTACGTTTTATCTAAGGCTTGCTTTCTATGGGCAGAGAAGGTCATTAAGAAGAAATAGGATGATGGATAAATTACACGGAAATGATGTAAAAGTTAATTGTTGTCACTTACAACCCTGTTCAACCCTAGCTGAGATTCAGTTATAGTTCAGCACTCACAGTGGAGGCTTTGGTATAGAAAGAGAAGCTTAAACTTGCTTATTTCAGGTCTGAATACAGGGAGACAAAAAACCCCACCTCCAGTGCTTTCCAGTGCTAGAGGTACTGTAGAGCTCCCACCAGTGCCACTCCAGTGCAGTGATGGGAAAAGAAGAGGCTTGATCATAAAGGAAGCCACAGTTGATTCAAGTATTTGAGCTATAGTATAAATAAAGCAATCTTTTAGAGACAGCACAGCTATTAAACAGTAATGAAGAACTGAAAAGCAACTCTGCATAATCACCATTCAGCTAAATGATGATTTCACAGATGGAAGAACGGATGAAATTCAGCCAAACGATTTTAGGGGCAAATGAATAGGCAATAATGTACTTAGGAAGCATTAGCCTCTCTTCATTCTCAGAGACAGTGACCCATTGTTCACAATTAATAAACCCTGAGGCACAAAGAGGACAGAGATAGTGACTGCCTCAGATCTGCTCAAATCCACACAATAAAACAAGCACAGAAAACCGTATGTTGCACTGCATCTTAACATAAAGCAGAGCTTCAAATTACTTTCATATATTCTGATTAAAATGCAAGCCCTGCTAAATTATGACGAGTTACATCTCTCTTCCTGGATGTGATGAAAGTCACTTTTGCAATAAGTTAAAGGATCATTGGTTAGGTAGCCGTTTAGCTTTCCTTTGCTCGCAGGCCTTTCTAGGGCTGGCACAAAGAAGCGTGCAAAGGAGTCACCAGCCCTTAAATGCCAGCTTGTCCTTGAGAGCTGAAGGCTCGGAAATAGCTCACTATTATCTGTTAGTAGTAAAGCAAGTTAAAAAAGAGGAATGCATTGTGTGGCAAGCACCTGAGCCAGTAAAAACCTGAACTGATAGCTTCAAGACATGAGTGACTCTTTTCATTTTGGTAACTACCATATCAGCAATTTTGAAAAGGGAAAAATGTCCAATTGCAAATAGATAATACCACTGTGAGGAAAAGCAAATGCTAAGTCTAGTAGTTCATCTTCATAAAAGACCTTAGAGACAATTGGTACAACTTTTTTCTCTGGGAAGCCTACAAGAAATTGTCTTTTTTTTTAATTGTCATCCAGCAGTATAACGATTACTTTTGTCTTAGGAAAACTACATAATTACATGCTTTTTCTTTGAGGATGTTTTATCCTCTAGTACATGTCAAAAGCTAGTTTTCACACTATCAGGTTAGTGGTCTAAAACCTGCAGTACAAAAAAAGGACAAATAAATACTTGCAGTAGCTGTACTGTGGAAAAAATTGTTTTTGTAAGTGACTACCATTCAAAATATCTCATTTTTCTGTGTTAATTTTGATGCTGCAGGACATAATCAATGTGAGTCTAGAACTACTATGATATTCTAACAGAAATTTGGCCCCACAATCCTGGGTGCATAAGAAGTACCCTTAAGGCACAAGCAAAGAGCCAGAAATTAGTGGACTGAATGTACCAGCCCTTAAATAGCACATGATATCCAGTCTCTTTCCAGACATGAAAAATCTCCATAGGTAAGCAGAGCAGCTTATGGGATGGGGATGGTGACAAGGCAGCATAGGAAGACAAATCCTGAATTTCCAACACAGGAGCAAAAAAGCAACGAAATGAATGTGTTATTGCAGGCGTTGAACCTGAGTTGCCTCTAGGAAAGCTAAAATATAGAAATACTCTCTGAGTTACTAAGACCTGAAATGTGATCTAGGGTTGCAGAAGGCTCATGCAAATACTCTACTTTATTGTGTAAATATGGTAACTGGCAAGCCGGTGACTAGGAAAGCTTCAGTGCGCCTCTGGTGGTGTTTTAGTCTGATCATGGTGGAACCATTGCTTCACCTCCAGAAGTTTTCCAGAAGTGGTGAAGGACTGAAATAATTTTGCTGGGAAAGGGAGGAAGGTCTTGGGGAAAACTTGAGCAATAATGACTTAACAAAACTAAACAATAAAGCTAATGAGCTATATTTCACACGCACAAACCATATTTCTGAAAACAAGTACCTTTTTTTTTGCATTGTCACAGTGACAGATATGGTCGGCCATTATGTGGGTACCAAAGATGGAGCAATACTGAATGTCAAGATGCTTAACATATGTTTTTGAGTGATTGTTGACTTAAAAAAAAAAAAAAAAAAAGGAAAAGCGAGCAATGTTTGCAGGGGGAGGAAAGGTCCTGATACTTTTGGCTTATAGACAAAGAGGTGTCATTTTTTGTAGGACTTAGAAATAGTATGTAAGTAACAGCAGTATGAGTATGCAGATAAAGAGAAAAAAATCCTTTTCAGAGAAAAAGTCTGTGAAACAAACATGACATGTTAGGCATATTGTGGTCTAGTTAGCACAACTCTGTATTAAAGATTAACCAAAAGTGTCAGTATATATTAAAACTTTATTCAAAATTCTGGTGCTTTGCTCTAATGAATGATCAGTACCCAAAAAGCAGGTGTTTCATAGTTAAAGCTTTCTGTTCCTGTGTTGGTAACACTAGTATATCTCATGTTTTCTTTGTTAACTTCTCCAATCAGAGCATGCATGAAAACATTAAAGCTTGAAATTATTGTTCATTAAAATTTTCTTGAACTGAAGATTTTTGCAACTTAATATTTCCAGTATGCTTTGAGAAAATATTCCAATTCCAAATCACAATTTCATCAAAAAATATATTTTAGAAAAAAATCAGTCTTTTTCTCCCTCAAATGACATGAAAAACTGTTTTCTTTTTTTTTTTTGTATACTTGCATCTCTAGAAGTCACAGAAGAACCATATGGTTTGGCTTTTCTTTTACTTAATAAGAAAAAAAAAAAGACTGCTGCTGATGCAGTGAGGGGAAAAAATTGTATGCTTTAATGCCCAATAAATGTCATGAAAAATTTTTGTTGTAATGCTGTAAGAGAGGTTAAACTGAAAGATTAACATACATTGCCCTCCCATCCCATGGAGCTCTGAAACTTAAATGAGACTTTTAGTGTGGGCAAATTCTGGGAAAGGTTAAAAATAGAGCTTTGTGCACATAAGTAACACAAAAGTGAAACAAATTGGCCATATTTTAAAGTGCAGGATAGAGCAGGAGAGGGCAAATATTTCAGACTTCAGGTGACAAAAGAGGAATTTTAGTCAAAGTTATATTGTGAAATTTTAACTCCTGAAAATTACATACCTGGAGCAATGCACACTTAAAAGCTACCAACTCTGACAGCCCTAAAAGCTCTACAGGGAGAAAAAAAATGTTTCTAGTTTTTATGCCATTAAGCAAAACTAAAACTAAATCCTTCGGTAAAAACTTTGCTGCATAAGAATAACAACTTCTTTCACATCGCTCAGAGGGTGATAAGGAATCTATAAGGAAAATTGATGAGGGTTGACTACAGATGGGCATAAGTAGTCAAGCGTCTTTGGGAATGTTAATGTCTAGAGGCATTGGACTGGGAAAGATGAGGGAATTTAAATTGTGGGTCCTCCTGTGTAAGCACTAGCCCAGGTTTCTGGGAAGACATGACTGCCAGGATACAGAGGCAAAGGAGCTCACTTGTCTTTGAGCATAACGGGAGCACCTTGGTGCAGCACCAGCACCCGAAGTTCAGCTGCAGTCTTCCGTGTCACTTGTTAGCGGCCCGGGGCGGAACTCCTGTGCTATGGCATGGATCCAAGCCCATCCCAGTCTGTCCCCTCTGGCTTGGATAGCAACACAGCCTGGCTAGAAACCTGCTCAGAAAAAAGGAAAATGTGAGGAGTCAGGCTGCCTGTGGAATGAACCTGTATCGTTCAGGTTGCCAGAATATGCCAACTATTGTCATTCAGTCCTTGGCATAAAAGTTATGGGCTGGAGCAAAAGACAAAATCAGACAAGTTTTAAGATCTCCACTAAAAACTACAGATCTATATTCTGCAAAGAGATATAGCCATTTATTCCAATTGGAATACTAAGCTCATTGTTCAAGGAAATCACACATGACTGTAAGGAGCTTGATGTAAAAAGAAGTCATAGTCAGGGGTCAGCCCACCAAACAATGCATATTCCACCATTATTCTCCCGTTTATTCAAATGCAGTTGATCCTGTTGCTAAGTTCAGTGAGCAAGAAGATGGAATAGCACTTCTGGAAAGCAGGCTTGATCCTGGCTTAGTAACAAGAAGTTAATCAATTGAAGAAACTGAAAAACTAGCTGAGCAGGTTTTCCAGGGCACACTGTAACCCAAGAGAAGTGAGAATGAATAAAAGGGCAGTCCTGGGAGGACAAAAGAAGTAAAAATGCAAACCTTCAGTGTTTTGTCACTCACAGAGACTGAGTGATACCCAGTAAGGTAGTTAACCCATAGATTACAGTATTTGCACACAAATTCCATAGATGAATATGGCACGCCAAGCATGGGGAAGAACCTGGCAGAAAGCATCAGTGGTGTTTTCCTAGAGTGGTAGCTGGGGTTACGAGAAGGGAGCCCCACCTCAGACTGCACCAGGAGGAGGGAGAAAGTTCACCCTTTACTGCTGGGTGGTCGCCGACGACACGAGGGAGCTGGCATAGAGCTCTGGTTCTGGTGGTCTAGAAGAGCGAAGAAGATTTTGTATATCCTGCAGGGTCCTGACCCTGCTGTTCTCCTTGGATGGAGGAGTTGGAGGCTACGGACAAGGTGGCAAGGCTGCTGGCTGAAGGCCACTCAGTCAGTTCTGCCATATGGTGTTTGGAAATTCAGAAAAAATGGGTGCTACCAATAGGGGGGGAACTGCTTATTTTATTTAATGCTTTCTGTTGGAAACATGTCGCTCCACATTCATCCTTCATATAAAATGCTGGATGTATAACACTGATAGATTTATGGAAAATCCACTTCTATGGCACGAATTCCAACACAGGCACAGTACGTTTCCTGTCAACAACAAGGAACTTGTTGCTCGAAGGCAGGCTGTTTTCCACTAGTCTTGGGGACCACAAGGGGACAGGCAGGGAAAGTTTGAAAGAGGTTACAAATCACAGCATGAGCTTCTAAAATAGTCTCCAAATTTGTGAAGTACCAATAAGCTTTTATGAGAATCTCTTCTCCCTTTATTTTAAGGAAAATGTGACAATTCTCATTCACTGGGAATCACCCATTTGATTTCTGTGTGACACTTCAATAGTTAACTTGTTGAGTATTGTTTTTCTTAACAAGTGTTTGCATCATGTGGGTGAGGTCTGTTTGTATGAGGGATAGCTAGAACTGATATAATAAACACTCCTTGTACACAAAACTTTACCTCAGTTAGTAGAAACATGCTACAGGTTGGCATTAAACAGGAACCTCAAATAAGAAAAAAATGCTTGATAATAGCCAGCTATTTGATACCAGAAAAGCAACTGGTGTGATTTTTTTTTTTTTTAAGAGAATGCAGAATTCAAAACTATACACTAACATATATACTTACATACTTTGATTGACCAAACATCACTTGCTTTTGAGAAGCGATGAAGTGTGATGGACTGACAGAATGAACAATTCTCTAAAAAGCAGCAGCTTCATGATTTAAACTGGTTTTGTAGCTTGAAATAAGGGTTTCTATGTTAGTGCTTAACTGAAGATATGAAGAAGGTGGCAAATAGCCTGGCAGAAGAATACCCTAGCAGTGACCTTCATATAGCCTTGGATTATGGAAAGCATTAAAGTGTCAGGCAATAGGCCATGCAATGACACCACGGAGGAATACAAAGTAAGTTTTTCCTCTGGGTACTTGTCTTTCAAGAGTGAAACAGTGATCCACATCTGAAGTTTTAAATTGATCTATCGAGTTCCTATTAACTCTCTAAACAGGACACAAAACAGTTTCTTGGTCTATTTGAAAAGGAATCATTGAATGCTCATTATTTCTCTTGGGAAACATAGCTCACTTAGAGGATTTGCTTTTTTACAGCACCTTGATGTTGCTGAGTTGCATAGAGATTTTCCTTCGCAGGCATCAAAGACCATTAATTAAGCACTTTTTTTGTGAAGTCTTGTATGAAAGGAATATAATATACAATTTTTTTTGGTAGAAATTACTTCTATGATAAATCTGAGTGGTTTTATCAAAAGTCTGCAGTTCTTTCTAAAGCAACAGAAAAGGTTAAAAGCCCCAAATTTTACCAAATAATCCATTCTTCTTCAAAGCTGGGTAACTGGGTGATGAAACTGGACACTTGACAGGAAATTTTTTTGAGCCATTTTTGTGCTGCATTAACAAAGGGGTTAACGTGGGTTATTGCTAGCACAGGGCAGTGGTCAGTGTGCAAGAAGGCAAATCAGTGAAATCAAAAAGGTGCAGGGCAGGCAAATAGAGAAATTAGTAGAAGAAATAGAAAGTAAGTAATCCTTACTGATGAGAAAAAAAATGGAAAGTGTTAGAAATGGGAGTTAATGAATTAAGTTCTCCAAAGATTAGTCATGGCACCTTTAGTAAATATGTATTTTGAATAAATTGGACAAAACCACTAGCAACATGGTGATGAAATGCACTAACACAAAGCTTGGAGGCATCTTTAATAGAAAACAAGTGGAATGCTTTGCACAAAATTGGTATAGCAAATACGGGATAAGATTCACAGTACAAAAGACAAGGCCATGTATTCGTGTGACAGGCAGTATTGTAAGCTGGTAGTCTCAGTCTATTATGGCTTAAAAGGAGAAAAACCTGTCTATAACAAAGGTTATTATAGACAATTCTAGAATTTGCCAAAGGTGTTCCTTGTATAGAACGAAGCAATAATGGCACTGTATACTGCAGTTAGGAGACTTCTTCAACCTCATTGCGAGAAATTTATGCACTATTGATTCTAAGGGTTGCTCATTTACACAAGGATAAGGATGACCAGCATAATACCTGGGAGTTTTTTTTCATATACTAATGAAACCTTGCAGAAATAATAGGATTATATGGCTCTAATGTGCAGGTACATTTGAAAATATACCACAAGAGAAAATAGGGATGAGAAGAGACAATAGGAATGTTTTTTGCCCTGTGTATGTGATACCGTAAGCTGAATTTGATGCTAGGATTTTTTTTTTTTTTTTTTATGATGGACATGCTGTAGAACATCTTTCCCATGGTTTGCAAGAAGCAGGTTAAAAATAATGGGAACACAGTAATGATAGGTCATCTGGCAACCTGGGTGCCGCTCCAATCAGTAAATGTATATTGGTACTGCTTATTCCTTTTTAACTGCAAAAGGAAAAAAAAGTCCTTGTCAGTATTAAATTTGTTGTGTTTAACACTGGAAATTTAGAGGACGCTTACCCTTTAGCAAAGTCACGCTTGTGCTCTATTTTGAGGGCAGAGGGACAGATTAGCTAACTGAAGCCTTCAGTCCCTTGCAACAGATAACTTTGGCTTGTTTAGTTGCAAATGATAGAGATGCACTTTCAGAAGCCATAGGCATGGACACAGTATTCAATAACAATGAAGCAAAATTCTGTAGGTTTAAATTCAGTTTCAATTAGGATGTGATTAGGGCTGAAATATACAGAATAAGTTGTAGCAGGGTCCCATTTTTCAGGTAGCTGTTTGTTCTTTAGCATCCATACTGCATACTTCAAACAATATGAGGTTTAAGTTGATTGATTGAAGTGTTCATTTGATAAAATACAGTACGAAATGAAATTACAGGCATCAGAAGGCATTTAGGCACCTTTAACCATTAAGTGAGAATTAGCACAAGCCCATAAGATAAAAATAGGAGAACCCTGAACAGAAAAAGAGTAATTGGTATTTGGTTAGAGGAAATAATAACTGGGATTGAGTAGCCAGAGTAGACATGTATTGAGGTGTGCTGTACCAGCTAGGATGAAAGTATGAAATAAGAAGCAAGAGGGCAATTGCTTTTAAGGAGGAATGTTGTTTGGTAGATGCTTGTAGGTAACTGTTTAGACATTGAGTGTTCTGAATTGCCACTTCTCCACTGAGGATTGCCAAACTGGGAATGAAACAGTGAATTTAGGAAAAAGGAAGATACATCCCTGGAGGGAAGTGATGATTAGAAAGGTTAAAATACTCTTCAAACAAATCTGTTATACTGACGTAACTCTGTGGTATAAGGTTCAATTGTTCGGATTACCATGCTCTTACAGACCCCTACAGTGGAAGGAGCGATGTGAATGCAGCAGCTTAATGAACAGGGAGAGGAAGGACATAAATATCACGACAAGCACTGCTGGTGTGCTGAGGAGCTAATTACCTCTGGGGGGAGGATGTTACCCAGAATGGTAAAACTCTAAACTAGAGAATGCTGGATAGTCATAAAAGATGTGCTTGATACCAGGTTATATAGGCAAGCAACCAAAACCATCAAGGTATGGGAAAGGAGTATAGCCGTATCTACCTGAGACATGAAACCTGGGGATCACAGTTGTCATAAATGGCAGTATACAGTGTTTGAGAGGCAGCTGAAGAGTCGCAAGAGGAAGTTACTTGAAATACAGCCCATTAAAAGTTAAAGATTTCATGGTTAGTTAAATTACTCTAAATTACTGAAAGATTAAGAACCATGTTTAAGCTGAGTATTTGTCTTTTGCACAAATACATTAACTATAGCCAATTAAATTTGCCTAATCAAGCTTACCAATGCTACATGCTGTTTCTCATTAGAAAGTCACTATTAAAAAAAAAAAAAAAAAGACTACTTGAAATGTAATGGTAAATGGATTTTATATGGATCTCCAAGGATGCAGCCATCTGACCCTCTGTCTTAAAAGGTGTCGCTGCCTAGCATTTGCCCCAGGCAAAAGAAATTTTTCCTGTTGTTATTTTCTTTCTGCAACTGAAAAGCATAAGGAAAAGAACACCTGCTTTTTGTAAAACTACAAAAATGATATAAGTATCTCAGGTAATATTACAGCACTTCAGCTCATGTTCAGTAGAACCAGGACTGTGACCCCAGCCTTCTTATGGCTGGTAATACTTAAGCCTCAGAACAAAACTCGGCTTGAAACATGAGGGCTGGACAAATACTGCAAAACCTAGTAGGAATTCCAGAGAAGGACTAACCAGACTTAGGATTTCTGAGCTGAAATGGGTATGACTTAAGATGATATAGAAGTTACAGCTCTTTTTAAAGGCACAGGAATTACTATGGTCTTTATTTCCAAGTGCCCCACTGCAAAAACTTATGGATTAAGACTGCGGGATGCTTGATAATGGCCTCAGGCATGACTCTGCTTCCCAAGATCATGCTGAGTTGAAGAAAGATCTATGCTTATTGCTGAAATACAATTTGCCAGAAAGGCTGGTAGCTTCTCAGAGATTCTTTAGGACTTTTACTGTAAATATATAATACAAACCGATCAAGTCAGCAAAACTGATGTTATTTACTGCCTCTGCGTTAGGAATACATCCACGTTAATTCCCAACCCCAATGTATGAATCGACTCCATAGCTCCTGTGAAGCAGGCTGGTGAAGGACAGGATCTGTCAGAAGCAGCCCACAGCTCTTTGCTTGCATTCTGTCTATTTGGAGTGGGGAGGAGGAGGGACATCTTTGGATTTTGCCACAGCAGAAGCTGCCTACAGATTTCCTAGCATAAGTGTTCAAATTCGTGACCAGTCTTTTCAATTTGGTGATAAAGACGAGGAAGAGTTTTAGGGACTTGGGAAGGTGACCTGCTCCCCGTGCCTCTCCAAGGACCCCTTTATGGTGCATGGCCACAGAGAGTGATGGAGAGACAGGCAGGCTGAGGGCCCAAAGCAGACCTTGGGTGTGTGAGTGGCACCTACCTGGGGAAGGTGATCCCGATGGGAAACTGGGTTTTAGGAAGAGGACAGCTAGTCATTTGCTGTAGGAAGGCTACACCAGAAGGACTTTCATAGCCATGTATATGAATAGGAAGCAAATTTACAGATAGGACAATAGTCCACATTAGCATGTTAGCTCCCTAGAATCAATGTCTTTCAGTTAAAGAAAAAAACAGAAAAACCTCAAACCAGACTCTAAACCCAGTCCTTCATCTTCATCCACCCCAGCACAGTCTACGATGCTGATGGTGCATCTGAGGTTGGACTCTACACAGGAGTATGTGGCCTGAAAGGCTGATAGCTGGAAAATCCTTCCGCACTACTGTCTCACTAGTTTCAAGGTTCTGTTGTGCTGGCACAAGTTACTCGAGCTGATACACTAACCCTCGCACACCCAGAGTAGGAGGGCTTATTAGCCTAGAGCTGAAAGGAGGTATGTTACTAGAAATAGCTTCTGACACTGTAAGGTGAAGCCACCAAATAAGTCATCTGTAAATATGGTTCAGTTCATAAAAACACATCCCTTCTCAACGCATCTGCTGCTCTGCTCCCAGGTTTTGGAAGAAAATTCTGTCTGCAGCTATCCTCACAGCCTAAGGTAAACTTTTATATCCTACTCATTCAGTGGGAATCCCAAGCTTTTAATGAAGAACCAACTGAACAAAAAGATGAGGGGGTCACACTATTGTTCAGAAAGGTCTGAAAGGTGGAATCTCAGTATTAAAACACAGCCTTTCTCATGGATTTTGAGCACTGGGGCTACATCAGATGAGGCACACAAATATGGTCTTTGTACCTAAGAAGAGGATAACTGTAAGTTTTCCTGGTTGTCAGCCATGCTCCTGGTTATACAGCAAGGATGTTCAGTGTGAGCACCAATGGACGGTCCTTTAGGTGGTACCTAAATGAGCTGCAATATTTAAAAATTAATATTTTAACAATATTTTAATAATATTCTAAAAGTTAATAGAAGAGCAGGGTATGTTGCTTCTGAAGGAACAGTGGTGCTTACTTTCTGAGATTTTGCCCAAGTGATGAGTAAGTAGTTGAGCTGGAGGTCAGAATTATTAATGAATTTTTATTTCAAAATCCTTCTTGTCCTTTTCTGGAGAGACAGACCAACCTTTCAGAGCCTCTAATTTGTTCTGAGTTGCCAGACCTTGAGGGTTTGCATTTTGTAGTGTTGGGAAAACAGAATGCTTACTGCCTGTCAGTTTTATTTTAGTCTGTTTTATACATTTACACAAGCTTACAGTGGAAAACCTCACATTCGATACTAGCAAAGAGAAAGGATTACATTCTTGATTACACAGATTAGAAAATATTGTCCTTTTTTTTACTGTGAGTAAAATGATCACCTGAGGCTCGCCCTTGGGTCTGGTGAGCAAATGAATCATTTTCTGACCTTTTCCCTGCTTGCTGGCGTGATGGACACTGGTATTTTTCCATGGCTATTTTTCTGCAGTATAAAATTTACACAAAACTTTTGACTGTGCCTGAATTTCAGTGACCTCACCAGGCTTCTCTGGTAGTCTCCCGCAATAAATCCAAAGATGACCATCCTACTGCCTGTGGATGGGAGGTCCTGTCCTCAATCTTTTCAGGTCTGCAGAGCTCAGCAACCCCATAAGCCTTTTGGATAACTGTCCTGGTGAAGCTCTTCAGAGGTCTTGCTTGTAAAACCCCTCAATTAGTTCTTTGGAGCCGCTGTATCAAAACCAACGCTGTTGACAGCAGTTGTGAATCAGTGGTAAACTCAAGTGAAACCTGGAAGTAAAGCAAAGTCTGCTAATGTGGTAAAAAGTCAAATGAGCCAGGAGTTGTTTATTGGCAATTAAAAGCTTAAAAGCTTAAACTAGGCCTATAATCTGTACGTTTCATAGAAAGCACTGTAGGTCATACAAAATGGAGCACTTGTTTAACAAATTGAGAATAGCTAATTGAGAAGTAAAACTGGGAAAGCTGTGGTTTTGCACTGCAAGTCATGGATGCTTGGCCACTTGTATCTTTAGCCTAGGCAGCCTTTCATGACAGCTCATAGCCTCTCTGGGCTTTCATAAAACTCACTTTGGCAATTGAAAGCAATCTGGATATTGGACACATTTGAAATAAGCTCCATCTGCTTTCACTTTATGTCCATGTTGTTGAATAAAGATAAATAGGTAACTTTTTGTTAAATAAAGAAGCTTTAAATCCATCTTGTTATACAAATCAAGCCAACTAGATTGGATTTGGAAGGCTTGAATAGCCTTTAAATAAGAAGGCCAAGGGCAAAGCCCAGTTAGCTCGTGCTAGTACTACAGACAGCACCAACTGTCAGAAACATTTGTTTGTAGCAGAGAAGAGCAGAAGAAACTAACACAGTATTTCCTATTGATCTCATTCACCCTCAAAAGTCTGTGGAAATATGAATTGCCCTCATACTGTGCTCATCGGATAAAATGAGAATGCTTATAATAGACATTTCATTTAAAAACCAAAAACGATTAAATGCACCAATAAAAATGTTAAAGTACTGGAAGCAAGCAAATAAAGATGTGCAAAGAAATGAAAAAGAGGCTTCAGTCTGTGAATTCTAACATATAAATAACTCTAGACCAAGCAAGCAGACACAGAACTGAAACTAAGAGTTGACAACAGCTCTGTTTATGCTTTTACAGGGCTATAAGCAGGCTTGACTCAACTTAAATTTTTAATGAAAATCTCCTTAAAATCAATTTCTGTTTATGCTTGCCAATGTCTACTGCTAGTTATAATTTTTGTTAACTTCAGTCTCTCCCTCCCTCCAGTCTCCTCAATCTGCAGCATTTGCCAGTGGGGTAAAGAAAAAAGGAGACAGAGTAACTTGGAGAAACACAACCAGCATATTGTGTCACAGGTCTTAATTCAAATGCTTTAATTTAGAGTGGAGTTTTAAGAAATCCCATAAATAAAACATTACCAAGTGTGTAAGGAAAGAAATGAAATCTACATTCAAACCATGCACGTGGGAAAGGCCATGTCCTGTATATGCCTTTCCGTGATGGATTGTTTTAAAAATGAGCTATACTACTATCGTTGTTTTGCTACAGTGGTGGTGAAACTAAAGGTCACTTGTTGTTTAAAGTATTTTTAACAATGCTGTGATAATCTGGCCCAGTCAGAAAAAAAAAAACCAAACCTGCTTTCATCCATGTTAGAATAAGCAATAAGGAGAACAAAAGCACTAATAACCTTTGTAGAATACAAGGGAATCAAAGGATATCTTGGATCAAAATATTTTCTACGACCTTCCCTATTAATTCATAATTTATTTGGAAAAGAGCTGGAGTAATGAAAATAAATAAATTAAAATTGCAGACAAGCACAATATAGAGCTGTGTGGAAACGCACTTTTGAACTTTTGACTTCTCTGATGCCTTTTGTTTGCTAATCCATGTGTCAGAACAGCATCCAGGATTTCTGAGCAGAGTCAGGATTTAGGCACACCTGACTGACTTTTGGTCACTGTGACCCCATGCTTTGCATGCATGACAGGTCTGCATCTCAACTGTTTTATTTAGCACTCTGTTTCATTGTGTGCAATGGTCTTTGGAGGAGCATTCAGCGAATTTGGTGCTGGCTACCCTACACGTTCCTGGCAATCCTTGTATAACGGTCCACAGTGCATTGCAGCATACCTGCACTGGGTGATTTAGGCACCTCTATGACCCCACTATACTTGGATCATTTGAATAACATGTACCTAGTTTTCATGGGAGGAGGCTACTAATACCATCCAATGGGTGCCAGTATGTAATGGACCTCAGTAACCAAAAGCATGATGCCAGGGCTTCCCGTGGCATGCAGACCATGGTCATTTTCTGAGGAGAAACTGAGGAATAGTCACTCACAGAAGTCATTCACCTCTGGCATGCACGCAGGACGTTCTCTTTTTAAGGTCACTTTTAAACTATTCCTCTTCTTTTATTCCTAACATTCAAAAAATTGCGACAGGAGCTTTAATAATGTTTTAAATACCAGCCAGTATTATAAAATGCTAGAGAACACTAAACATTAGCCAAAGTTGGAAACAGCAAATAACAGCACAAAGGGATGCTTGCTCTTCTCTACAGTGGTTATGCTGCATATGCGGTTGTTGTACCCGCAGTGCTTCAGTCCCAGAAGCCAGAAGGGAAGCCAGCTATGTGCTGCAGTGCAGCACAACTAATAGCAGCCTTGCCATGGCTTGTTTGATACTGTCAGGAGCCTGCATATAGTTGAGTCCCTTTCCATCTGATACCTCCTGTATGATATACGGCAGCACCTGTACCAAAACCTTTAAGCCATATAGCTTTATTTGTAATACTGATTCATTTATAGCTCATCCTGAACAGTATGAGAGCTCTTCTCCTTTCTTCTCCTGACACAATACAAGAGACTCTCATTAAAAATGGCACCAACAGTGAAAACTGAAAGATTTTAAAAGCAGATAACTTGACACTTCCCCACTGCCTGATGTGTTTTTTCCCACACATGCAGCAGCTCAGGAGACTTACCTCACCAGCTTGACACAGTCTTTCCCTGACTGGCCCATTACCTTCCTAAAAGGAATCTTTCCCATCCAGAACTGTATCGTATTTCTCAGGTTGGTTTGGTTTTTTTGGTCCCTGCATTTACAAATTCAGGGAAGACATGGAGAGAGCAAGAGATGTAATAACGTGACACTGCTCCTCCTCAATTGCCTGAGCAGTCTCCTAACTCCAGGAGCTTCTGTGCAGCTCTGCAAATCTACAACATATTTGTGAAACTCCTTTGAGACACATTTTCTAGGTAAACTCCGCAACAAGCCAGATCACCCTGACTTATTTATATTTCATTGCATTGTTATTCTGAAACACGACACTAGGAGGTATTTCTTGGCATCACTTGACAGCCTATTGCATTCCTCCAGTTCCACATACTTACCCCGTCTTTAATACAATGTGGCTGCATATACACAGGCACATAAAATAGCTTGCCTGAGGCTGAGCAAGCCTTAGAGTAACATTTTCATACTCAAATTTTATTCTGTAATTGACACACAGTTAGGAGTAGACAGATAAGTAAATATTCAGGATCTTTGCTTTTTGTTGCAGTGGGAGAAGCAATTCAGAATTTACTGGTGAGATTCCTTCTTGGGTTTGATACATAGCAGTTTTCATTTAAGGAGCTAGCTAACGTTAGTTCCTCAGTCCCGTGGAGAGATTTAATAAGAATACTTTTATGAGCCTGTTCCGGTGACAGCTATAATCTCTTAGTTTAATTTTCCAACTAACAATATTTCCACTGCTGGGGCCCCACTGATCATGTATCTGATCTTTAGTATCAGCATCATTTGAAATAACATCACGTGGACTGCTTTTTTTCCTGAGTTGTAAATAACAAAGAGAGAAATAGAGCTCATCAGTTATGTGAGCCATGACTCAGCTCTGTTGCCCAAATTAGAAGTGTGTTAGTTTCATTAAATAAACAACCAATTTGGCCAGTTTTCCACAGCCCTCCCCATAGCTGAAAGCATGTGTAAGAGAAAAGGAGTGAGGAGCTAAGGCACACTTGGCTTTCTAAGGCTATATGTGTAACTTCAGGCAGTATGAAAAGACATTTTAAGTGTTGAAATGACAGAAGATATTCCTACTCTTTCTTCCAAACTGTAAATAATCTGACAATCAGAACTTTCCCAGGGAAAGGCTGAAAGCTCCTCCCATGCGCAGCTACAAGGAGTACTTTTCCATTAAAAAGTAAAAGTTTTAAATTGGGATGTCACATTAGAATAATTGTATCCTAGAATTTCTACTGCATTAGGTGTGGGTTTTTTTTTTTTTTTTTAATTTCCTATTAGTACATCACCTGCAGTAGCACATCTATATCACCATCAGGGAAGGATTTGTGTGATCTCACTATGCTGACAGATTTAACAGACCTAATGCACTCTATTCCTAGGGTTTTCTTCCTTTCCCACATGCAAAAAAAAAAAAAAAAGGCACTAAAACCCTCAATTTTTATTGCAATAGTTTCCAAAAATGTCTGTGGTGCTGTCAAGATCACTGAATTAACCACATTTCCATATTAGATTTTCCCACTATTTTGCTGATGACTTTTGTAATTTCTTTTTTCTTAAAGGTAAAATTTAATACACATTTTCCATTCCAGAACAATTTAAAATTGCATGGTGCTAAATAATGGTTGCTTCAAGTTTTGTGATAGCAGAACTAAACAGGTTAGACTAAGATTTCCAAGATGGGAGAGGAAGAAGTGCCTTCTATGTCTATCTAGTTCTAAATGCTTGTAAAAGGGGAACTTGATACACAACTTAAGCTGCTACCTTAACTTGTATTTTTCATTAATACATGAACATAGTCTCTTGAATTAAATTAAGAGTTCTTTCCTTCACTTTCCATTGTGCTTTTCAGACACTTTTATCATAATCTGTTGCTTAGACACTGGAAACAAGAACACTTTGTCCCAGTTAGAAAAATTTAATAGATTGTGCTAAATATTTCTCTGCCTTCCCTGCATGTGCTAAGAAATCAAAATCTTTGCTACTCGTTCTCAAAAAGCAGCATCACTGCTTTTTTCACAGGCTCAGAGTTAGGTACACGGCTCAGCAATCCATGGAAGGAAATGAAGGCCGCTACTCTTCCATTGCACTTTTGAGTCATTTGAGGATGTCATGTAAACTTTTTGTCTCATTTGAAAACAAGGTGTTGAACCTTCACTCCTGCATGTTTTGATTTGGCAGACAGGTGCCAAATGGAGACACGAAATTCAATTTAAGAATGCAGCACAAAGGACATCTTAAAAAGTTGAAAGGAAAATCCCATTTCTGGTGCTCTGTCTCTCCTTTAATTGCAATCACCAGTCAAGATCCTAATCAATGCACATAAATTGTCACAAGACTACAAGGGCTGAATTTCTGAATTGGCTGTTTGAGGATTACACAGGCTTTATGAAGAATTAGCCCTTATGGTTATTAACTTTTTTTCTGAACTTTTCCATTAGCCTTCCACCTCGAGACTGCCCAATGCATTCATCTCACTAGAAAATTGAATCATTAGACTGATAAAAGCAGACAAACCTGTGTGCCTATTCAGAATCCTGTGTTGCTTTTCTAACTCCTTCCCAAAGAACCTTTGGGTGAACCCACGGACCATGTCTATTGGTTTCATGGTTGTCAGCTCTCCGTTACTTTTCAATAAGCAAATGTTTGTCATCTGCTAACTCGGACTGAAAAGCGCAGTTACCTTATTCCGCTTCCTTTCCACTTCTCTTTAAGTTTTGGCTCAGTTTCAGAGTAAAAACTGTTTACCCAGCTTTACTCAAGTGGATGTCCTTTCAGGTTGATTCAGCTTGCCAAATCTTTACTCTATTAATTTCTCTCTTCCAACCTGAATTCTCAGTGCTATGCACACATAAATACTTATTTTATTGCCAACATCTATCAGTAGATGTGTGATTCCTTTGCAGTCTGAAGACAAAAACGTTTTGTGTTCGCTGCCGTATTACTCCCACTTTGAAGAAACAGCTCTCATCTCTGAGACCTACAGTTTCACTGGATTATTCTTCTTTTATCTTTCCTTCTGAATGCATTATCAGATTGTTATTGCATTAATTTTCATTGTGTTCTCCATAGTCATGCACTCTTTCAGGAAAGCAGAAATTATATCTATGTAGGTTTCAATACAAATAGGTAGCTCTTTCTAAATCTATCTTATCTTCTTCATATTAAGGTAAGTGCATTACCTCATTTGGAAGTGTTTAATAACTGAGGACTGTAAAGTCCATTTGAATTTCATATTTGTGCTTCTCCCCAAACTAGCTTAATTATACTAACGTCTGAAGGCATTGCCCGCTTACAAAAGCTGGTTAATGAAATACTGATATTCAAACTCCTAGAGAATAAGCAACAGAAAATTCCTCTCAGCGCACAGTACAGCTAAATTTTAGTTAAGAATCTTCATATCAGCCCCTTCCTGGATAAAAGCCTTCCTCTAGTTCAGTGATTATAGTGTAACCAGACTACTTTAAAACACCATTCTGTACTTTTCCCTCTACAGTATTACCTTCATATTATAGCCTTTATGTTCTGTACTCTTCATGCTTGAGAGAGTCGTGGAATGACTTCAAGAAGGTGACCCTTTAGAAAGCTAGTAAACTTTCAGAAAAGCCTTGTTGTATTATGTTAACTTTGGCCTATAATGAAGTATTATAACGGTACTTTAGCACCAAGGAGGTGCTACAGGCAAGGATATAAAAAACGCACCTTTTTTTCCTACTGCTGCTTCTAATTATTCATTTTGCTTCTTTATAATATTGACTCCTGCACTTTCCCACCTCCTCCCACAACACAAACATATGTGCACATATTTTAGCTGCTAGTTGTTCAAGACTTTATTTCTTAAAAATGTAGGTTGTAGGATGAAGGATGGATGATTAGAATCAGCCACTGCTTATCAACAGCCCTTGCCTACGTGCCTTAGGAACACTACTATGCTTCCTCCCAAAGCAGCTAGACTTGCACGAGGTACCTAGCCTTCATGCCATTAAATGCTGAGGGTGTAACATGCCAGATGTACCATTTTGCACTTAAAGGGGTCCCTCATCTTGGAAAGCAGTAGTGCTCTTGCAGGAAAGTCTTTCAAAGGCTGAACCAACCCAATAGCGTAAATAACAAACATCATCTGAGCTGGTATGGAAATCTTCGTGGCTGTATGGGCAACTTGGGATAAAGGTAGAATGTACTCTATCATTTAGATGGGACATCAGGAAGAAGTTCTTCCTGGAGAGGGTGGTGAGGCACTGGAAAAGTTGCCCAGAGAAGCTGTGGATGCCCCATCCCTGGAAGTGTTCAAGGCCAGGCTGGATGAGGCTTTGAGCAACCTGGTCTAGTGGAAGGTGTCCCTGCGCATAGCAGGGGGGCTGGAAGTAGGTGATTTTTAAGGTCCCTTCCAACCCAAACCATTCTGTGATTCTCATAGCTGTGATGGTACCTTTATGGCTATTTTCTACTCAAGCAGTTGCATTACTACAGCAAGATTTTTGGGATGCACTTGCTAGATTAAAAGCTGCAAAGGTCTAAGTTTATTAATATCTATTATTAATTTCTGTATATTCATTAATTGGGCACACTCACAATGAGGCTGGACATGGTGAAAACCACCTGCTCATAGTCTGTGGTATGTATACTATGTTTTCCATCATGGAAACATGGTCAAATGACTTGCACAACTGGAGTGCTGCAATGGATGCTATAAACTCTTGGGAAGGGACGGGCAAGGAAGGAGAGGTGGTGGGGTAGCCTTGTATTCAAGAAGGGTTTCAATTGTCTAGAAGTTAATGACAGTAACGACAGGGTTGAGTGTTTGTGGATGAGAATTAGGGGGAGGGTCAGCAAGGCAGATATCATGTGTGTTGTAGAACACCCAGCCAGGATGAGGAGGCAGATGAAATACTCCATAAAACAGCTGGGAGTATTTTCACAGTCCCTAGCCCTTGTTCTCATGGTTAACTTCAACCTACCAAATATATCTGCTGGGAACACAGCAGAAAGGATAGAGTCTTGGAGGTTCCTGGATTGTGTGGAAGATAACTTCCTGACACAGCTGATGAGTGAGCCAACTAGGGAAGAAGTCTGCTGGACCTGTTGTTTTGTGAAAAAAAAAAAGGACTTGTGGGTGATGTGATAGCTGGAGGCTGTCTTGGGCGTAGCAATCATGAAATGATAAGAATTTTTGATTCTTGGAGATGTCAGGATGGGGTCAGCAGAACTGCCGCCTTGGCCTGTTGGAGAGCTGACTTCGGCCTGTTCAGGAGCCTGGTAGACTGCCCTTGGGAGGCAGTCCTGAAAGGTGCAGCAGTCCAGGAAGGCTGGATGTTCTTCAAGAAGAAAATCTGAAAGTCACAGGAGCAGGCTGTCTCCATGTGCTGGAAGACAAGCTGCTGGGGAAGAAGACCAACCTGGCTAAACAGAGAGCTTTGGCTGTAACTCAGGAGAAAAAGGAGAGTTGGACCTTTGGAAGAAGGGGCATGCAACTCAGGATTACTACAAGGATGATGTTTTACAGGAAGAAAATTAGAAGGGCCAAAGCCCAACTAGAATTTAACCTATTTAACCTGGCCTTTGCTGTAAAAGGCAATAAAAATGATTCTATAAATAAATTAGCAACAAAAGGAGGGCTAAGGATAATCTCCATCTTTTATTGGATGTAGGGGAAAATATAGTGGCAGAGGAAGAGGAAAAGCCTGAGATACTTAATGCCTTCTTTGCCTCAGTCTCTTTAATATTAAGACCATTTGTTTTCTGGGTAACCAGCTCCCTGTGATGGTAGATAGCAATGGAGAGCAGAATGAAGGCCCCACAATCCAAGGGGAAATTGTTAGTGACCTGCTACACCTCTTGGACACATACAAGTCTATGGGGCCAGATGGGATCCACCCGAGGGGAACTGAGGGAGCTGATGGAAATGCTCACCAGGCCACTTTCCATCAACAGTCCTGGCTAACTTGGGAGGTCCCAGTTGACTGGAGGCTAGCCGATGTGATGCCCATCTACAAGAAGGGCTGGAAGGAGGATTTGAGTAACTACAGGCCTGTGAGTTTGACCTCGGTGCTAAGGAATGGTATGGACCAGATTATCTTGATCATCATGTGGCATGTATAGGACAGCCACGCGACCAGGCCCAGTCAGCATGGGTTTAGGAAAGGCAGGTCCTGATTGACTGACCTGATCTCCTTCTATGGCAAGGTGACCCACTTAGTGGATGAAGGAAAGGTGGTGGAGTGGGAGGTCCCAGTTGACTGGAGTCTAGCCGATGTGATGCCCATCTACAAGAAGGGCTGGAAGGAGGATTTGAGTAACTACAGGCCTGTGAGTTTGACCTCGGTGCTAAGGAATGGTATGGACCAGATTATCTTGATCATCATGTGGCATGTATAGGACAGCCACGCGACCAGGCCCAGTCAGCATGGGTTTAGGAAAGGCAGGTCCTGATTGACTGACCTGATCTCCTTCTATGGCAAGGTGACCCACTTAGTGGATGAAGGAAAGGTGGTGGATGTTGTTTACCTGAAGGTTAGCAAAGCCTTTGACACCGTTTCCCACAGCATTCTTCTGGAGAAACTACCTGCTCATGGCCTGTGCAGGTGCACTCTCTGCTGGGTAAAAAACTGGCTGGCTGGCTGGGCCCAAAGAGTTGTGCAAGACACAAGTGTTGTAAAAAGACGTGTGGATGCGGTCCATAGTTTAGTGGTGGTATCAGCAGTGGTTGGTTAGTGGTTGGACTTGATGATCTTCAAGGTCTTTTCCAACCTGAAAATTTCTATTCTATATTCTGTGACCACTCCAAGCTTTCAGATAGTAAAAACCATACGCAAGCTAATGTTTTCTATAAACCAGACCCAGCTGCTGTTTTAGTTTAAGGTCTTTAATAATAACTAATACTGAAGGTCTTTATTGTTAATTCAAATGCCTTAAAAACTATTTGGCTACTACTATAGTGTGTCCTAGAAGCTGCTATTTTTTTTTCATTAAATAAAATACATGAATTGTTGCTTTCTAGTTTAAAAATGTAACTAAACTACTTGTTGTTGCTAAATGTTACAGGAGTACCAGGATTTTCAGTGCCATTTATTAAGATATTAAAATCACCTAAAATAGAGTACATAAAAACCAGAGAGCTGTAATAGATATAATCAACTGAAAGAATGGTGAAGCAATCCCAAGCATGACATTAATAAATCATTACTTCAATTTTAATGTAAAAAAATCGTCATTACTAGTTAAAATATCTAAGTAGAATTTGGAGAAGTTTAACATAGTTCAGTTGCCCACCAAAAAGGAAGGTTTTCAATCAAAACCTCCTCTTACATATGATTACACTGATTTATAAGTAGACTGGAGCTGAGAAGAGGTCGAGGTAGGTCAGCTTAGGCAGTAGACATCAAGGAAGCCGTTGCAAAACAAGTTAAGCACACTACCTTTGGCCCCTGTTATCTCAGGCATGGTCTAATTGAACAGCAGCTTCCCTGAGCCTTTCTCTTAGGTGAATGAGAGATAAATTAAGGGGGCAAGGTTTCAGAGAGATAATAAGTTATTATGTTTCAGAGAATTGTAACTTAAAAGAGAAAAATTACTAAGGCCATAAGAACACACAGTTAAGAAATGGAATTTTAAGAGAAATAGAGGAGCCAAAGCCAGAAAAGGAAGTGCATAAATAAGATTGAATCTGTGCTACAATAATCTTTAAAATGAAGGGTTGGTTATTCATCATTACACTGGTATGTTTGGTTTCTGTGAAAATTAGTAGACAGAAGAACTGAATCTCTGGACAATAAGAAATGTATCATGCAACTTGCAAATTGTTAATTATAACTGCAACGTTGTGGTGTCACAATGTTGTAATGTCAGCTGTCTTCCTAAAAGAAGGTAAACGTAGGAAGAACTAGCAGCACGCCAAGCATCCTTCTGTATATGAAAGGGGAATCAGTCTCTGACAAAATTTTGAGAGTATTTCCTTGGCATACTAACAAATGCCAAGCAGTGTTTGAAAATTTGTTTGCTTCCATAGCAATGAAAACCAATGCCCCCAGACAAATGGGAGCTATAAAACTGGAGCTGGGGTCCCATTCTAAAAGTAGCCCTCTGAAGAAAGACTGCAGTTGAGTTGGTCATTTGTTTCCATGGCTAAGGGATGTCTCAAATGGAAATGATAGCTGGCGCTAGAGATTAATGCTGGCTATATATTTAGGTTTCCCCTAAGTGAAAAAGCGCTTTCGGGCACTTTTGTAATGTTTCCAAGTTGTGATCAAGAACTCAGTCCCTTGTTTCCTAGAATAAACTTAGCCTTAAGCTTGCCCGGTGTCAAATTACCTGGGGTAACCTGACAAGCAGAGTACATATCATTTACATTAGCTGTTTCTGGAGAAACATGGGTTTTGAAGAAAACTGCATTAGCTGCTTGCTGTCTTAGAAAAGAAGAGAATGACAGGGCAGAGGAGTTTCCCCACTGAACTGTGAGAGTGGGTGCATTGAAAGCCAGGATATGGATTAATATTTTTCCTGGTGAACCTTGTCTTGTGTCTTCTGATAAAGCCTACGAGTCAAGAAACCTCCAAGAGCAAGGAAGTCTCATCTTACCTTGTGATGACTTGAAAGCTTCATGCCTCTAGAACTTCAAATAGCAGTGGTCCATGAATAAAAGCTGCGGTTTAATTAACTCTTGACTATTTCTTCATGGAGTTAAGTGGAAAAACCCACTATCAGCAATTGATGTTAATGTAGTATACTAGACAATGAAAATTTAGAAACTACCCAAGTTCTGGCAGTTGTCTTGAATTCTGAGAAACACTGTCCATGAAGCATTTAAAACAAATGCCTTTGTCAATTAATAAGCTAGGCTGCACAGTTGTCAGTATGTCTTACAGCTAGGCTAGTAATTGTTCTGCTATTTTGCTACAGCTCAACATTAAGTGTTATATGCTAGATCTTTGTCTTGATTTAGTCTGACAATTACAATAGCAATGCAGAGCTTAGTGTATCATACCCCTTGATGATAATGTAATACTGGCTTACAGGAAAGGAGGTCCCAAGAAAGTTGCTAATGACAAAAGAAAAATACCAATTCAAGTCTTCATATTTCTGCCCTATTATGCTACTGTGCTTGTTGTGTATGTGTTAATGAGATGCTGGCTGACAGAATATTCCAATTTTAAAATGTTACTTGGTTAAACAAGCAAACTCTTTTCTAACTGACAAATACAAAGTTCTTTTTGTTAGCAAAAGCTACCACCTTAACAGCTGCAGGAAAGGACAATTTTTAGATTAAAGAAATAGGAGATCACTCAGGCTAACAGAAAAGAGGTATAGCTAGAATTGCCTGGGGAATAATTCATGCGTGTTCACCTCTATTTCTGACAGTTTGAGCTGGTTACTTTCAAGTCAGCCTTAGCGACCTGTAATCACAAACTCTTTCGTAATATAGCAACTACTCTTTTTCCTCTCCACAGCCTTGGGTGAGTATAATTTAAAAACTCAATCTAACATCCAGATTATTTTTTTTTTAATTGTGACTGTGAATGAGGATGTACCAGATTGCTAAAGAAGTCTTGAGACTACTGCAACTATTGTCTTCAAGTTGGAAAGGCATTACGACTGGACAAAACAAATTAAATTGTCTTATATTGCTCTAACAAGCAGACCAGAGAGCATAAAAACACAATGTCATGAACAAGCATTAGACTAAAAGGTTAAGATAAAACATACTATGCTCAAAGCCTAATATTTCAATGTATTGTGCTTCAATCACCTGTCCCTATTCTTTATTTAATCTCCCTTGCAAAGGCACAGAAAAAAACAAAATTGGAGGGAACACATAAAATCTTTTCATCAAACGGTAATTTTCCAACGGCAATAGCAAATCTTTGACATTTGCAACATAATATTTTAAAGTTTGGACTGGAGTCTTTTTAAGTGAATTTTTTCAAACTACTTTCGTTGCAAATACTTGGAGAAGGAATCACAGAAATTGAGGGAAAATCCAACCAGAAGAATTCCTTGATGAAGTTTATTAAGGGCTCGGAATTGCTAAACTTCGTGTGCACTAGTTAAGTAAAGAAAAATTTCCACTATTCATATAAAACTAGATATTTCATCCAGGCTTAAAGAGTGAAAAGCAAACAAAAGTGACATATTAAAAGACTGCTCCCTTCTCAAATCAGCTTCATGTAGGGGCAGGTGCTACAGCCCTAAGCATGAAGTGAGTAAATGATGGCTCATTAAAGATATGTCTGCTCAACAGATAAGTAAGTGAGAAATAAAGTTCAGCTTGACAAAAACATCACACCAGGTGAAAGCTAGGTATTCACCTCTTGCAGCACAATCACATATCTTGGAGGCTTTATGTCCCATAATCTTCCAGTGCAGTGGATAAAAATATTAGTGCATACAGTTAATAGCTTTAGTAGCTTTGGAGTATGTAGAAGTTACAGGAACTTCCACAGCAAGGAATTGCTGAAGTGGGTTCCTTCCAACTGTTGCTCATTGATAAGCAAAGTAAATGAGACATGAAATAGTTACGGTCCTTGGATTTGCCCTTTTCTTGTTCTTCACCTGTGTTTTTGTTACTTTGAAATCCACATATGACCACTGTTTGAGACTGGACGCTAGCTTAAATCAACCCTTTATCTGAATTACTGTAATCATGACTCTGTTCTTATGCCCTCTTTTCTGATCTCTGGTGACTTTGCTCTAGTGGAGTCTGTAGATCACTGGGCACAGGATCTACATCCACAGTTAGGCTTATGAAAGGTGTTTCACATAAGTCATTGAAAGGATTTAAGATAATGCCTTTATTGATTTGGGTTGGAAGGGACCTT
>NW_010237640.1:12078-44292 GCF_000690775.1 Eurypyga helias | reverse complement strand
GGGGTGCGCGCGCGCGCCCCGCCCGATATATTTTCTTATGTTTCGCCTTCGTTGTTGAAAAGTGCCGCTTCCCAGCTGCGAGGGCTGACTCCTCAAACCCGTGTTTTGAGCGTCCGGGCGCGGTCATGCCCCAAAAAAAAAACCAAAACACCAAACCAGTAATGACGGGAAGTTGACAAAAGGCACGTGAGGGATTTGCAGAGATTTCCCTTTCTCCACACAGCCCAAGCCTCCTCACGCTTGCTTATCGCCCTCGGGACTGCCGCGAGTCTGTGAAACAACCTTTTCTTTCTATGGTTTTCTTGTTTAGGTTTCTTTGAATTTTTTGGGTTTGTTTTTTTTTTTTTTGCAAGGTCACTTTTATTAAGTGGGGCGGGGGGAAGTAAAGTTTTACTCTCTCACTGAGCTCTGGCTTGCTTTTAAGAGCATTAGCAACAGCCTTTCTAGCTCCTGCTGGAGCGTCGCTTCCTGGGAATTTTCTCAAAGGATTGATTTCCAGGTAGCAGGAGCAGGCAGTGGACCAGTGGATGTGCATTCCTAACTCCCCGCATACAAAATACCCAGAGAGGCGTGTTTTTGAACCAAGTTACTCCATGGATTTGAGTATGGAGGGATGTAAGCATGGTTGGGACCACCAGGAAAGACAGAAAGGGGGTTGGTGCAGTGCACCCTGCAGTGGTTGGCTGGGGCAGTATCTCCTGCCTCTCTACAAATTGTGTCCATGTGGTGTGTGTTCAGGGTGGTAGGGCGGGTAAAGTTTGAAAAAAAGTAGGGTGGGTAGAAGAAAACCCTTGCAATCTTCCCTATCAGTAAACCCCCAGCACACCTGAAACAAGGCTGAATCTAAAGAGAAAGCAGGTGATTTTTTTCTCTCTGTCCTGAGCTCAAATCTAAGGAACAGAACTCGATTTTACAATAAATGCAGTAACCTGGTGGCCCATAATGGGTGTTGGTATTGGCTGCTGCTTCTTGCAGGAAGAAGTAGACGGTATGGAAAACAGTATGTAACTTCCCACAGTTTTTTCCTCTGCGTGTTGGCGAGGCTGTGTTTTTTCGTATGACTTAATCTGCTGGAGCTGCATCAGAACTAATAATATCTCACAAGCACTTCGCGCTGCTCGCTGAACAACCTTGGCATCCGTGTAACTCCTTGGGTAAGTAATGGTGTACATGTGCATCAAGACGTATCTGTGCCAACAGGTTTGAACAGTATGGTTTAGTCAGAGCAAGTTCAGCTCTGCCTGGACCCATCTGCGTAGACACGCTGTATTTGTAAAACTGGATTCCAGGATGGGAGAGAAATAAAACTGGAGGGCCTAGATTTTCAATTGTGCAATGGTTGTCCGTATCATCGCTTTATCAGTGTTCTGTGGTGATGCACATGTGTTTCTGTCCTGTCACACTACCACCTGTGATATCATGCATGACTAATTGTATGTTGCTTACTTCACTTCGAGATGCTGATGTTTGCCTAACTGCTGAAGTCTCCAAGGTGGTGCTTTGGGTGTAGAAACTCGTAAGTGAAGTACGCTGGAAGACTGGGATCTAGGCATCTCAGGCTTGTGAATGTTTGTTACCTTAGTCTGTTTCTTCCAGTTTCTCATATATAAACAGGAGAATATTATTTCCTCCTCCCCCCACTTTATAGGGTTTTATGAAAATAAACCCATTGATCTTTGTGGAATGCCCAGCTGCCATTGAAGTGTTTGTGAGAAAATGTATTCCTTTATATTCAGAACAGAATTTAGCACACTGTGAGTTAAGCAGGTAGTATGTTCGGCAACAAGACTATACCAATGTAACAAATAACTCCTCTTCCAGTGAATAAATCTGTCCCAGGCATGGAAAAACAGGAATCGCTGCTGTGCGTCAAACCCATTCTTTACCTTTTCTTATCCATGACACTGGCTAGTCTCAGATGTATCAGAGGAAAAGAGGCTACAGAAGGCAGATGTGAGGTAATATTTTCCCACAGATGTCCCATCCAAATCCTTAAAGGTTTGATACAGGCATTGGAGCAATAGTTCAATATTTTGTTACTGAGATAGCTGGATGGTCTTTACACGAGTGTAAAAGTTTAATATCTGTATCGTTAAAACTCTAATGACAGTCAGTGGCACGGTAGCGTGTTGAGTTGTGAATTACATAAAAATGCATTTTAAATGTTTTTGTTCTGATCTGTTTATTTAATTGAATATCCTCTTGTGCATTGAGACAATGAAAACAGATTTTCCTAGTTTATACCTTCCCTGTACCATTCATTATTTTGTATACTTTAATCTTGTCTGCTTTCTCAGATAAAATTTTTCAATCTTTTCCTATGAGAATTACTCCCAGCTTTCGAGCATTGCTTTCATTCCCTCCCAAGTCTACTTAGTCCTACAACATTACATTTTTCAGTAAAGGTGATGCTGCATGCACTATTCGAAGCAAGGTTATGCCTCTGATTACAATATAGATGTATTTGATATTACTCCCTGACCTGTTTCTTATTAAATCCAGCATGCTAGGCTTCATCTTTGGCTGCTGCTACATACTGAGCACAGGGCTCTATCAACTCTGGAGGTGATATAGCTGCTTTGAAGTTTTTCTCATGCACGTTTTCATATGCATTTCAGTGCTGAATTTCTCTTACTGCATTGTTCATTCACGTAACAGAAGCCACACTGAAGTTACTCACAAGTCTCTCTTTTCCAAATACATTTTTGATAGCTGCAGGCTCTGGCACCTCACTGTTCTTGTCCCTATTTTTCTCTCTCTGACTAGTTTGAGTTAATATACTAAAGAACACTGGAGTAAGTATAGGACCTGGAAGCACCCTGCTGTTAACCTTTTGTCATAATAAAATCCAGCCATTTAATCTTACACATCGATTCTCTTGCTCCAACCAGGTATTAATTCATGACAATTGTTCGCCTTTTTCCCCCTAGCATCTCAGTTTCTCCAGTAGCTCCATGCATGGAACCTTGTCAAAAACCTTTTGGAAACCTAAATAAATTATGCCAACCAGCTGTGGTCCCATAATCAGAGCTCACTTTGCCACCTTTGTGCACTGGCAAAGAGGGTAAATCAAAGTCGTGAACACAATCCTAAGGTTTCAGAACTTCTGCATATTAGACCCTGCAACTTGAGCATGCTTTTCACTTTTTTTATGTGGGCATTCTTGTGGTTATCCAAGATCAAACAAGAGCAAACCCTCCAGGAATTCCTTATACCGACTCCTGTCTGGTAAAGCATCAGGCTTGCAACCTTTTGGTCCTCAGTCGAGCTAAGGGGCAGTAGTTATTCCTGATGAGGATCAGCTGCCAGAGTGATCTGCTTGCCGCTGGGATTTTCCCACATTTACTGGCAGGGGGGAACAATGGCTTCTCTAACAGGTTGGAGCGCCGGGTTGCTCTGGGGCCTCCTTCAACTCTTCCCTCTGCCAGCCCTTGCTCCCTCGTCGCCACGTGGTCCTCCCCCATTTCAGTGCCTTAGTATATAAACATGTGGAAATAGAACACTGATCACTGTAGGGGCAACTTAAGTATAGGCAGCAACGTTAGTTATGGTCACAAGGCGACGCAGAAACTTCGTAAGTGGCATGATCACTTGTGCTCTGAGACTTAACGCTGTGCAGATCCTCTGGGGCGTGGTTTATGAAACTTGCATTAATGTAAAAGCAGTTTCTTCTCCATAGTTTGAAGTCAGACCACTGAGTAAAACTAAAAAAAGTGAATTACAGGTTTAATCTTGCTTGGAGTAATAGTGTTCACTTGCAGGTTTTTAATTTAAAAGTTTGACAGGGAGCAGACCTCGTGTATTCCTCCCAGTTGTGCAGAAATTACAGTTTTTGTCCACACCAGGTGCATCTCATAACTGCTTTGCCCTCTTGCCTGAGAGTGGGGGCTCTGGCTCTGTTTTCTTTTGTGGCACACAAGTGAGCATATCAAAATCAGCGTGACAAATGATATGAACGTTGACAGTCTCAGCCCAAGAACCTGGGGTATGCAAGGAAACAGATCCCTCTTTTCCTGAAATTTGAACCTGTGGGTGCAATTTTGCAATTTATGTTATCAGTTTTTGCTTATCTGTAAGAAGTTAAGCAAGTAAAGCAGGTATGGCTGATCAAAACAAATATGTGGGTTTAGTGGTGTTTTGTTCTGTTTTCTTTTAATTATGGGATGACTAACTTGCTTTTACCACAGACTGGTTCGTGCTTACTGAAGCCAAGGCAGGAGGTTTACTGCAGGGGTGAGAGTGACCTCGCTTAGCTGACCTCGTCTAACCAAATGCTACTGTGTGTATCTCCACTTAAGGTTTTGCATCAGCCACCTATATCTAACTGTACAAAAATCACCCCAGAAAGCAGCGAAAACAAAGCCTAAAAGATGTCTACACTTGATAACTTTTTTATTTTTTTCCCCAGGTCTGAATGTTAATTTAAAATGAAATAACTCTTTCTTGATAACTTTATCTGGGCAGTTTTATTCTGTTTAGTGCAGTCTATGCTAAACAAAATAAATGCATGGTCAGCCAAGTGTTTGTTTGGTTGAGTCTACAGTAAAACTTTGGGTTTCTTGTGTTTGCTTGTTGGGTTTTTGTTTTGTTTTGTTTTTTAAGAATTGTATTTAAAGAACATTGTCTCTGAGGTTATTTCTGTTCTTACAAGATGAGGTTAAGTTTGACTTGCAGAAGGACAAAACATGCAGTCACAGTAAGTGCAACATTATTTATTATGATGCTAAGTATTATTTGGTATATCAATAAATAACATAATTAGTTTTCTTCATAAGAAAAACATAACTTGGAGTACTTGTTATGACCTGGGAACTAAGGAAGTGATGGTACCACAAACCAGTAAAAGCAAAGACAAGTATGAGGGAAGAAGAGACTCACAAGATGGACATCTTGAAAGCCTGCTTAATACTTTGGGGTAAAGAAAGTTCTAGCTGAAAACATACTGTTGACATTCCCTGTCCTTAGGGTGGAAGACTTATGTAGAAAATAAGAATAACTTCTAGCACCGCAGATTTTCCATGTCTTTTTTTTAAATGTGGGTATTATTTATCAGGTATCTTGGTACAGAAAAACCTATTCAGATGCATTACCTTGTCTTCAACAAAGATTGAAAAGGATGAAGACTAGTTAAAAAATAGTGAGATTTATTTACAACAGGCCACAATTAAACACTGTATATTGGGTTTAGAAAAGCTTTCACTGCTGTCTGTGCTGTACCTGCTCTGAACGTATGCTTGGAGCTTTATTTGCAAATTTGTCAGCTGTGTACCTGTGTAGGTATTGCATCCACTTCATTATTTTTGCTGTCGTGATTGCTTTGTTAATATTTGGTATTATACAATGTAAAATTAATGCTTACATTATTATAAGTTAGCTGCACCGTTCACATAATTAAGTAAAAAGAGAATATTCTTTCAGTATCACAGATGTGTTACAGAGATTTTGAGTGACCAGTCAAATTTACAGCATTATGGCACAGCTTCCACAACTGAACATACAAGCAGGCTATTAATGTTAGTTTATTTACTGAGCATTTATGTACATAGTACTCAGCTGGAAAGATTCAGTGCCTGCTTGAGAGGCCTAGCCTAAAGGAGCAAATTTGTAGAGGTAGGGACTGTTGCATCTGTCTTGCAGGTGATAATCTGTGAGCTGCTGCTTACACCTGGGTGGAGCCATGATGTTTGATGACCAAAGCAAAGGGTTAAGTTTTCACTGCTGTAAAAGGTGTGTACAGTTTTCAAAGTGGCAGGTAATGGGTGTTGGCTACCTTCCTATAAAATCCTAGACATAGCCTGAGGCCATCGTCTTTCCAAAGGCAAAAGTACATTGTGTGTGGTGATTTGGGGCTGTGCCTGTCTGCAGTTATGATTTAGGACACTGAGGAAGTGCACTACGCATGGACGTGGCCCATCCAAGTGTGAGTATTAGGAGACAAGGAGTGAGCTACAGTCTAAGAAAATCAGTTTTGTCACCTTTTTTCTTTTTTTGTTTTGGTTTTGTTTTGTTGTTTGTTTGGGTTGTGGTTTTTTTTTTTTTTTGGGAGGGGGAGGATCACAGCAATTGGGTGGGGGCTTCTGCTTTCAGCCTCAGTGCTTTTGTACTAGGGAATCATAGAATGGTTTGGGTTGGAAGGGACCTGAAAGACCATCTAGTTCCAACCCCCCTGCCATGGGCAGGGACACCTTCCACTAGACCAGGTTGCTCAAAGCCTCATCCAGCCTGGCCTTGAACACTTCCAGGGATGGGGCATCCACAGCTTCTCTGGGCAACCTGTTCCAGTGCTTCACCACCCTCTCTGTGAAGAATTTCTTCACAGGGAAGATAAGTCAGGTGTTGGTGCTTGATTTAAAAACCGAAATCCTGAAGGTTTGCAGATAAAGGAGGATTGAGCAAGGGACAGAAACAGGAATGCATGCTATCTGTGTTTAGTAATGCTGGCATTTCTGAGTATGCATGAGGCTTTCTGCTCTCGGTGTCATGTGCTTTTCCTACACACCATCATCAAGCCCAGCACTTTTTAGGACAGCCTTTCTTTTGGATGTATAGGATCCAGCTTTTTTTTGGGAAAGGGCTACTGCTCACTGAAAGAAATAGCCTATTTAGAAAAAAACAAACAAACCCCCCAAACCTAGACATGATGAGAAAAGTGAGATGGAGGTTTTATATAAAATTATTCTGTCCACATCAGGATATTTGTCAATGCTGAAGTAAAAATATTGCAGCCTACAGAATTGTAATTTCCAGCTTGTTTGCTGTTTGTTTTTTTTTTTAAACCATGATGTATTGGTGGAGGGTAAACTGTAACCCAGAGGCATCCCCGAGATTGGGTTTTTGGAATGCGGGACTTAAAGATATGGGTGTTCTGGGCAGTCCATAAGCAACTTGAGACACCCAGATTGCTTTGTGAAGGCCTAAGGCAACCTGCCACCAAGTAACCTTTCACAATGTCAGAAGATGAAGGTGAGGGTTCATGGATCTCAAAACACAGGGACACTGTGCATATCGGTCGGTCTCGGGCACCCTATGGGGGCCTGTGACAACACAACTTGAAATGGTGTGAGAAGCCTTAACTAGTGTAAAGCGAGTGGCATTACACAGTCCCTAAACCTGCGTGCATTCTAAGCAATTGCTGTGGTAAGATGTGGGCATGGTTTTACAGAGTAAATGCTCAAACCATCCTTCAGATAAATATTTTTCAATAGTCTTCGTGATTTTGATCTCCTTTGGGAATGTTTAAACAGTCATCTCAAATGCCAGAAATCCTGGGGACATTCTCATTGCTTCATGGGCCCTCCGTGTCCTGCATAATGAGCTGGGTGAGAAGTCGTAGCTAATTGTTCTTTGTCCTGCAGAAGGCAGAGCCACGTTTTCCTTTTGAGAAGTGGAGGATAACTGCCCTGGGTGCTCAGGGAAATTGTAGTAATGCAGTAGGAGGCACTGAAGGTACAAGTAGTTGAGCTTGGATCCTCAGCGTGAAGTGAGTACGTTGGCAGCCTGACTGAAAGTCAACCTTAGCTTGAACACTAAAATTATAGCGTGGATATTTCATGTCTTGATAAGAAGGGGTCTCGGGACACTTAAGGAAGGAATGAAGCTAGATGAACAAACCGTGTCCTTATGGAGCAAACATAAGTCTTTACACAGCTGTTAATCATATATCGATCTGTTAACTGTTAAAATGCTAAACCAGAAGTCTTTCCTCCTTCCCTTGTACTTAAGGGGCATGATAAGAACTACACATCCAGAGATGAGTAAGTATCAGAATCTCTTTTGCCTACCCCACCTCTGCAACTCCTTCTGAGGTGTAACACAACCTGCCAAGTCTAAGTAGTAGGGTCATTGGTCTCCTGGGGAGCTGGAATTGATTCACCTGGATGCCAACAGTTTTATGTAGGATCTTCAAATGGCTGAGGATCTGACTTCAGCTGCTCAGAGATAAACCTCAGGTGTTTGATTCACTGCTTAATCCTGAAAACTCTTAACAGAAGGCTACAGCGAGTTTGAGTGTTGAATTGTTTACAACTTTACATGGTGCTAATTGTCTGTCTTACCTGTGTGCAGTTAAGGCAGATGATTGACGTGTTTCAGCCTCTTGGAAGTGTGCCTGCAGTCACAAAATCTGAGCAAGCTGCATACAGCTAGGTCCCGGCTAGCATTTCTGTTCTTAAATCACGTTAGTTGAAGATTGAGTAACTTCCCGTTTGAAGATAGGACCTCTTAGCCTTAAATGTGAAACAACAACATTTCAAAAATCCCCTATTTATTTTTGACTTGTTAACTCAAAGCTAATAGATACTGAACCAATGAATGTTCGCTCATTTCTTTGGGGAAGAAACTGCTGCCAGGTTTAATACTAGATAATCATGGATACCCTCAGTAAACTAGTGGACACAAAGTGCTCTAATCTATACTGTCAAATCGTTAACCTACACCTGTTCACGGTGAACATAACTCAGACTGAAATATAGAAGTGGCCAGGCATGCGTGATTAGGTCGTGTGCTTGGCGGGACCCGTGTTGCCATGAGCAGGGATGGTCAGGAGGGCAGTAGAGCAAGAGCCGCTTCTGGTGAATCTCATTTTTCATTTTAAAGAGCTTTTTAGTCAACAATGATACCTGGAATGACACTGCATTGCATGTGATGTACAACACGGAAATGGACACGAAATCTAAGGCCAAAGCGGTATTAAGTATCCGCTCACTGAGAGTTTGGAATTTTTTTGAGGGAAAGGAGTTTATGCAGTGCATCGGTTTACAATCTGCGTCACAGTTACAGAAGTCAGAACTGCTGAAATAAATGTAGCTCCTTTTGGTTTTAATTAGTTTCCCCTTTTAAACTGAAGTCTTTATCTGATTCCTTAGCACAGACACTGAACCACAAATTTGAGAGAGACAGAGATAAGGATTACGTAAGAGACAGCACTCATTGCTTGGTAATCAATCTGGTGGTAGTGTCATCTTCCAAAACATGGTTTCTCAAAATGTTTGGTTTTTAAAAGTGCAATAGCTTTACATTGTATAAAAGATAATAAATCCTTGAGAGCTCTTATTCACTCTGATGTTAATGACATTGCACTACACAGTATTTTATTTAGTGCAGAAGTTTAAATGAAGTTTGTTCTGCGCTATGGAGATAAAACACCAAAAGAAAATTGCTGTTTTCTTAGTGCTGTACTGTTTCTTACTTTATTTCATAGTAATAGAGTTAATGTATCAATAGTCTTGGTGTGAAAGCATGAACATTGCTAATAAACCAAAATCTGATCTGGTGGATAGATCCTATCGATCTAAGAGGAAAAGAATAATAACACAGTGCATTTATCTAATTTTTTTTTGCTGCCTCACGATAACATACAGAGCACTTCAGGTGTTATGTTCTATATGTATGGGTATGTCAGGCTTACAAATATGTATGTATACAGTGTAGTAACCCCTACTGACCTTTACTGTTGGTGTAAATCCTAGAAGAAAATACAAAGCAGAGAACATTAAGCACCGTTTGCATACCTCTGGGTATCTATATGTGTGTGTAAATACACACAAAGCCCTCTTAGTCACATAACTGATTCTTGATGATGGCATTTTATCAGTGTTTCTTGTTGTCTTACTACACTAATAATACACATGCAGATGGAAGATACTGTTTTGCAAATTTGGTAACAGTATGGTTTTTGGAGGCCTTAGCAAATGGAGTGTCTAGCAGAAATGACCATTCTGGTGTGCGTGTTGTGCCAGCAACTGCTGGGAAATGAGTCGCCTCTGTACAAGTTCTCTGTGGGCTGGCCAAATTTAAGTCCTGTCCAAGTGACACGTGTCATGCTAAATTAATTTTGAGCACTGATAGCAGTATGATCTTGTCATTGTGGCATTTCTGCTTCATTAATTAGCTGAGATGCAAGGCTTAGTGTTGATGAAACGCCGCACTGATATAGCCATACCACTTTTCACCCTCAAAGCCAGCTTCGGACTTTTCATGTCCACATAACAGTGGACATGACAACAGCTAAGAAGGTCTTGCTGATGATTATTTTCAGCAATGAACTTTCCTTGAAGTGGGCAAACGATTTAATAACCGCTGTTCCAGAAATAACAGCAACCCTGTCAGAAATGTCCATTATACTTCTGGTGCAGAAAATGTTCATTATACCTCAGGTGCAAAATTCAGTACAAATAAGACAAGGCTTGTTGGTGGCCCAGTGCCAGGAGTAGCTTAAGGCAGCAGAAAGGAAAGCACGTGCTGGTGGAGATAGGTAAAGATGAGACCACATGGGACTGCAGGCTGCATGGACAAGTAAGCTGCTTTGAGCGGGGGGCTCAGCATTAGTCACGCAGCCACACGTAGTGTTTAGGTGGTCTTCAGAGTTTGGAAGTGAGACTTTGGCCTAGGTGAGATTTATGGAAAAACTTCCAGGGACTCCAGTGATGCAAGTTGCTATAACTTCCAGTTCTGCTAGCATTCAAAGACGCTGCACTTCTCATTAATTTAATTTCTGCGGTATGAATGGATCTGATCAGCAAATTAATAAAGTGTAACTTGCTTTGACAGAGCCAGAGGGAGATATAAAAGAGATATACTGGAGACAGGAGAATGAGACAGAAGAAACAGTGAGGCTGCCCATGAATGCCTGGTGATGGCATATTGTGCTTTGCTGTCAGTCTGTTGACTCATGTACACTTCAAAAGAGCTCTCAGGGGAGCCAGTTACCCGAATCACTGCCTGGTGCATTGTAAATCACGGCAGTACTGGGTTTTTTTTTTTTGTTTGGATGGGCCTTGAGTGTGCCTAATGCTGTTTTGTAACATCATCTAATGCCGTTGGAACTCGGGGGATTTCAATAAAAGTGGGGCGGAGGGATAGGGAAAACCTGCCCTCACAGATGCAGTCACTCAGAGCTGCTTCTGGGTCAGCTGGTCATCTGTTCTTTAATACCATGTACTGCTCCTGTTCAGAGCTAAGAAAGCAGCAGGAGCCATGAGCTTCGTGGAAGTTGAATAGAGATGAAACCAAAACCTTTGTGTGCTCTGTGTCCGTGGCCTGTCCCAGGGAAGCCATACCCCCAAGGCTTGGTGAAGAGAACAGGGCACAGGCTTCAGAGCATCAGGGCAGGGGTTGGTGCTCCCAGGTGCTGCTTTGGCATGGAGTTTCCTTTTAGGACGAAGCGAGTGTCTCTCTGAGGAGCAGGCAATAAAGGGTACCTGGTGGCACTGAATCAACCTTGAAATGTTACAGTCGTAACATCACAGGAGAACCAGATGAGGAATCTCAGCTGGGATTCTGAAGGAAAGGAGGCTTACGCCATTGTGTTGCCTTTGTCTGCTGTTCTGCCTGGGTTCCTCAGTAGCTGTAGAAATTGTAGGCCAGTTTCAGATTAATTTTACAGAATGCAAAAGTCTTAAAGAAACTTTGTTCTTGATGAAAATGATTTAGTGGGTAAAGGCCTGGATGCCTCAGAGAAGGAAAGGCTTTGACTGGACTTCAGTAATGTTCTTAAGACAGTGGCAAACCCACAAGGGGGAAATTTTGAATGCCCCAAGCACAAGAGAAACGGCTGTCGGCTTTATGTCTTAGCTGAAATGGGATAATGCAAACATGAGGCACAAAGGTGCAGGTAAACATGAAGAGCATTTTACTCCCTGTGGAACTATTTGGGCCTTTTAAAGGTTTGATGGATCATTTGTGTTTGTAAAGCCGAAGTTGGGCTGCTTACAGTTACAAACCCACAAGTGTAACTATGGTGATTGCACAGATGAGGAGTGACTTATTAACACCAATCTGATCTCTATGTGATTTCTCTCTGAAAAAAACCCCAAACCAACAAACAAAAAAACCCCCACCACACCAGACCAAATATTTGTCCTGGTGAAGTTATTCTTCTGCAAAGATGTGTAACCGATAGCTTGGCTTCTCTGAACTGTGCTCTAGTCAGAGTTCAGTTTCTAGGGCCCAGCACAAAGAATTCAATGATACGTTCAGTTGTCTTGCCTCTTCTTTTTAATTACGGTACATCAACAGTGGAATTTAAATGATGGGTAACTGTTAACAAGGCTTTTATTTCAATTGCTGATAATATAATGGTGCCTTCAATTATGTTGTTGGAAGTATTTCTTTTTAATTTTGAATAAGTATTGAAAATCAGATCTCTCTTAAACTAGTGGAAGCAGTGGCTGTTCCTATAAATTCAAAGCACAGATCTGCCTATGTGAAGACTTGCAGATCAAAGAGGATATGGTTATGAAACATTAAACCAAACCATAATATCCAAGTCAGAGATTATCTGTGAACCTCTGGTGCTGGCAATTCGGGAGCTCTCAGAGCTGTGTGGTTTTGCCTCTTACTTTGGTGCTGAGAATGGAGGAAATCCCCCTCCTCTTGAGAGTGCCAAGGAGATAATTTTGATGGATTTTAAATTTAACAGGAGTGGATATTTGCAAGGAAGTTCAGCTTCTCATGTTGCTTCACAAAACCTAAGAGGGTTATTTTAGATGTCCTTACTTAATTCAGTGATGTTATGATTTCCACATTTTTTCACTGAGGACAGAACATGCTCTGATCTCTGACTCCCAATTTACTAACTTATACTTTCATGGCTCTGAGAGCTTGTAGAGTTGGTGACGCTCTTTTGTCAACAGCAGTGATCACAGCATTTACAGCTTGAAAAAAAGCATGTCCAGCCATGAAGACACAGTGACCAGACCTCAGATTTTATCCTGGTTCTAAGCTTTGTCTGGTTTTTGCAGTGTCAGATTACAATACTCACACTTGGTCATTTATAAAACACCTGACATACATCTTGTGGATGTGGATAGCTGGCATTAGAACAGGGGAATTAAGAGTCATGGGAGCTGAGTTGCTTATCTGATAGTGGAGGACTTGGTCCAGGGAACTAGCGGTGGTCTTTATGTATCTGTAAAACCAGAACGGCTCTTACTGCCAGGCAAATATTGGGGAAAAGGTTCTCTGCAGTTAATGTGGTGCCATTTGCATTGCCACAAATATGACCAAGCTGCCAAGATTACTTTGTGTTGGTTTGGTATGCATACTTTGCTTTCATATAAAGCTATTGTATATGCTTGTTCTTCTGTGGGCGTTTCAATCTGGTAGGATAGCAGTCCAGCCAGCCGGGCAGTTCTGGAATTACACCATAGCAGTGAAAGGGTGCTCAGCATGTTCCCTACAGACATATAAGTAGTTATGTAGGGTCACGCAAGAAAGTGCCTCATTGGGTGGCCAGAGCACTGATTAACTCCTTGCCACTTGGACCTGTTCATGTGGACAATGAAGGGCCAAAGGCTGAAAAAGAAAACTATGAAGCAGTACCCAGACTCAGGAATAGAGGGTGTGCAGGAGGTCTTCAAGGCAGGAGCAGGGAGTGATGGGAGTCCCTGGGTTTGGGCTGTGTGGTTTGCAGACCAGCTACAAAGAAAAGTATATCAAAGGCCAAAGTGTATTTGGATGCCTCGGAGAGTTTGTGGGCACAGGGTGTACTTAGGAAATGAACATGGGGCGTTTTAGTTTGGACGGTCGGATGACGTGGGTGTGCATGTGATTCTGAGCTCACGGCCTGGTGTCGATCGTAAGTCAGTGGTCTCTCTGTAGGCATATCTTCACTAGTGTGGCTAAGTTATGGTTTGCTGGGATGGTTTTGCAGGTGATAATAAATGTAGAACCTGCTGCAGAGACAAGACTGGAACTTTTTTTTAACGATTGTACTATCTCGTCCTCCTCTGAGTCAGATATGGATGTCCTAGCCAAAACAAACAACAAAAAAGCCTATTCTTATCTGAGCTGTGGTTTCCCTGATTAGTGTATCAGGGGAGCTGAACTAGTAATGAATTACGTATCTGAGTTGTAGCAAGGCAGGTGCTGTCTGCCGAAAGTGTGCCAAAAGCCCCGGTGTCAACAGGGAGGGTGAATGATGTAATGCCACCTGTCCGTCGGAACCATCCTGAGATCATGAGCTCATTTCATCTTAAATAATGATCAGTTGGAAATAGTTCTTTGTCATTACTAATCTGTCAACAGATTTACTAGTTAATTTTCTCTTCAGCATGGCAAGGAGACTGAGGCAGCTCTTGCTAGTAGAGCCTTTGTTGGGCCAAAAATACCAAATCAGATGTTTTGCCCATGCTGCTGCCAGTATCCCACATAAAAGTAATTTTTAGTTGTTTGTAAAATCATCATCTAAAAACCCAGTGCAGATGTAAAGATTGCAGCAGGAGAAAGACGTAGGAATCATAGAATCGTTTAGGTTGGAAAAGACCTTTAAGACCATCAAGTCCAATCATTAACCTGGCACTGTCAAGTCCACCACTAAACCATGTTCCTAAGTGCCACATCTACACATCTTTTAAATACCCTCAGGGGCAGTGACTCAACCCCCTCCCTGGGCTGCCTGTTCCAATGCCTGACAACCCTTTCCGCGAAGACATTTTTCCTAATATCCAATCTGACCCTCCCCTGGCACAACCTGAGGCCCTTTCCTCTTGTCCTATCACTTGTCATTTGGGAGAAGAGATGACACCCACCTCTCTTCAACCTCCTTTCAGGTAGCTGTAGAGAGCGATAAGGTGTCCCCTCAGCCTCCTCTTCTCCAGGCTAAACACCACCAGCTCCTTCAGCTGCTCCTCACCCATTACCAGCTCCGTTCCCTTCTCTGGACATGCTCCAGCACCTCAGTGTCTTTCTTGCAGCGAGGGGCCCAAAACTGAACACAGGATTCAAGGTGCGAGTACAGGGGGACTATCACTCCCTAATCCTGCTGGCCACGCTATTCCTGATACAAGCCAGGATGCAGGGAGACGGTAAGCTGATATGAAGCGAGTTTTGGCAAGGATTCCCATGTGCCATTTATATCTTTAGCTGTATTTTCCAAGCTCTTCTAGCTGTTACAGTGAACGATAGGCTTGGGAGACCTCAGAATCCTCTAGCCTTTCAAGAGGAACTTGGGTAATTCTTCTTTTAGGAAATATTACGCTATTTTGAAGTAGTAAAATTCTGCAGAGATGGATGTAAGTGGGTCCATAAAGATAATTGTGGTGAACTTTATGGATTTAGGAAAGAAATTGCCTCTCTCTCTCTCCCTGCCTCATGTTTATATAGCTCAGTAGGTCTCTAGGTTAGTGGTAGGGTGGAAAAGGAATTTTTCCCCCTTTTTCCCCCCTTGCTATTATTTCCCTCTGTTCTATTCCCCCCCCCCCTTGGTACTATTTCCCTCTTGCTATGATATATTTGAAGAACATTTGTGTTATAAGAAACAGTTGTTACTGCTATTTGTACTGTAATATGAAAATAATGAATTAGAGTATAAAGTAGTATATTTCACAGTTTTGGGGTTTGTTGTTGATTTTTGTTTCAAGTATCAGGTTATTTATCAGAGGCATGAAGACTTCTAACGTGAGTACATGTTTCTCTACTACTGAAATATCAGTGCTAAGTAATTGCTGAAATCTTTTTCATTTTTCTTTTTACCTTCACTTGGCCTTCACTGACTTTGAAGTTTGGTTCAGGTCAAGCTGTACATTCATCTTTTAAAGCATCTGAAGCAATAACCTCAGTTTGTCCTTTAGATCTTGAAAGCTTACATTTCTGTTCAACTTTATTTCAGCTCTTCATGGTCTGCACCAAAATTATTAGAGGCACTGAGTGATTTATTTTTAATGAAAAAATAAGAGGCATACATCAGGCATTGCACAGACTTTGTGAGAATGTATCTTAGGAAAAAAGCTCTTGGATTTTGATGCAACTGTCACTGGACAGTTGGCTTTCTGACAAAATCTGATTTATGGACCTGAAAATAGGACCCTTGAAAGCTGCCTGTCCAGTGAGAACAATTCATTAATTAGCACTTCTTCACTTCTGATTATGAGTGATACAAGTTTATGTCCTGGAATTTCCTTTTTGCCCCCAGAGATTCTAAACTGTATTACATGTCTGCGTCTCCACATATGGTTATATGCACCAGGGTAAAAAAGTGTCATAGATACTTCATAAAATTATCTTTATATACTGTATAAAGATTTAAGTTTTCTGCATCACCACCATAATCTGTCTGGCAGATCTGAATCATCATTCTGCTGGAGAATTTTGCACTCTCCAAGATGGAGACCACATTAGCACATCCATTTTGAATTATGACCTGTCTTCCCATAAAAAAATGTTGAGATATCTTAGAGAACAGACATGGTAGGACAATTTTTGGTTCGATCTGAGAGCTGCTGGACTAGGCCCTTGAAGTGAAGGGCTCTAGATTGTTTTTCTTAGCTTTTTTTTTTCTTTTTTCCTTTGTTTTTATGAAAGGGAAGCAACATTGCTGATAGACCTGTCGCTTCCCAGCAAACAAACAGAGGGAGAGCCTGCGTGGCTGGAGACAGATAGGAGGCAGACCTGGATTTTCTGTTAACAGGGGTGCATGGAGAGAGAGGAAGCAGGAAAATCGCCGTCTGGCTTGAAACACTGACAAAACTTGGACTGCCATGGAGGCACAGCCAAGCTTTACTGAATTCTGGGATTCTGCAGCACTTCTTAATAATAAAGCAAACTGGTTGAGAAATTCCCTTGGTGAGGTGGAGTACCATGTGTTTTGGATTGGGTTTGTGCATGTATGTGTGAGAGAGTGCCTGGAGGTGTCAAACTAGAATTACAACATTGAGGAGGAGTTCTGAGGAAACACAAGAAGATTACTGAATGGGAAAAGGGAGTCTTGGACATGGAAGGCTGTGCCATGCAAAGCTCTGTGAACCGGGTCAGGAAGCGCTGGGGCTCAGGGAAGTGTTTACACAAGAAATCTGGGCCTGGGTGAGAGCAATGCTGCTCCAGAGGTAGAAAGAGTAATGAACTCAGTTTGAAGATAGACAGCTTTGGATTCAGGTGATGACTCTGGTAGGTTAGCTGGTATCCCAGGCCTGGGGGCTCAGCCTTAGATTTCAGTGAAGTGTTGTAGCAATCTTTGATCCTGCAGCTCTTAATGCAGTGAATAATCTTGATTTCCAGAAGAGCAGAAGTTGCAGAAATGGCTGTTGTTGTTCAATGGCAGCTTTTGGGCACTTCTAGTCTGGTGGCTTCCATGGAATGGGAACAATGTGATGCTGTCGTTCCTTGCGAGTCCTCGTTTGCTGCATTATTGTGGGCAAGTCATGATCTCCATTTAAGAACAGAAGATGGAGACTCCTATGAGGGAGTTGGATCCAAATGTTAACATTACAGTGGCTATATTTAGGTACTGTATGTTCTTACTTAGTGCCTTACTAAGAGGTGACATATGTGTCCCGCGTAATGAGCACTGAGAACACATTGGACCTGTTCCCAATCTGGTAGTATTTTATCATGATTTTATCTTTCATACCGGTAAAATTGTTACTTACAGTTTTTATCCTCTGAAGCAGAAGAATTAGTTTTTTCTATTTTCTCTAACTGTGGGGAGGCCTTGACACTGCTTGTAGTCCTCCCTTGCTCTGGGTAGCTTCACCTCTCAGTGATAGCACTGAGATGCTTCTGAAGCTTAATTGTAACACAGCTTTTTCCGTATCTGCTAATAAGACAGAGATTTAGCTGCCAAAGTTCAGGTTTGTTAAGAATCGCTCCCTTTTTCTGTAATTAACAGAATGCCTTCACAGGCACAGCCAGGCATATAAACTCAGTGCTAAGGCACTACGATAAGGCTGTAACGATCATGCACCAGTTTGCAACAGATGAGTACTTCCTTCATGAACTTTTATTTTACCATTTAAGGAAAAAAAAAAGTTAAAGAGGTAGGAGGAGAGGATAAAAAGAGAAAACTTTTACTGAAAGCAATGACATTAGATTTTCTGAGACGTGATCTGTGTAACAAACTGGGACTGGAGATCTGGGTAAAAGCGACACATTTGAATTTCTTTGCTCACAGTTACTGCATGTCAGCTGTGTTGTGGTACCTGCCATTGTGTGTGTGCTGCTGGGCTGTAGGAAGCCTAAGGTAAAGTGTGTTAGCATGAACCTCCAGGAAAAAGGTTGAAGCTAAATCATTCTGTCTCCCTTTGATAAGCTAAAAGCAGCCACATACCGTGTTTCTGCAGCACCCTGTGAAGTGTCATAATTCACCCATACATCAGGATCCTGGGGTGGGACTGCCCTGCTAAAGTAATTAAAACCTGGATCTGCAATGCTGCTTCTTTCCTGCCAGTATCGTTTGTTTTCAAAACAGTGGATTAAATGAGAAAAATTTTGATTAGATCCAGTTATCATGTTAGAAAGAGTGATTATGCAATTTTTAAAGTATTTTTGGGACCAGTGACCTGACTTCTTAGTGCTGGTCATCCCTGCATTCACTGAAGTGCAAAGTCTAGCTTTGTAGATGGCATTTGTTTGACTGGGCAGTCAGCCCTGGCTTAATCCCTAAACGCTGAGTCTGTCCAAGGAAGGCTTGGCCTGAATTTACTTTAAGGAATGAATACATGAAATGATATGCTTGCACTCTATGTCCTGTTCCTTCATTCATACCAAGTGGGAAAGCGGACAGCGTGTACACCAGCTCCTGCCTGGCTGTCTTATTTGGGAGGAACAGCGTAAGGAATGCTGAGTCACGTCAGATCTCACCCTGCTGGGACACACGTTTTGTGTAATGTTGCTGGAATGGTTTAACCCTTCAGAACCAAATTAAACGTATGTCTAAACTGACTGTTATTATCCCCCCCACACACCCCTCGTGCTTATTTGTACCGGCATGTGTTTGTTTATAGAAAGCTGTTTACATCGTGCTTAGTACCATGTTGGATGCTTGTGATCAACTCTCACCACAGGTAATTTGATAAAAATCAGTGATCCAGAGGTCGGGGTCAAACATGCCTTTGTGCAGCACGTTTTCTCCTTGATCTGTGACCTAGAGATCATATTGAAAAGGCCATGATATAGAAGAAATAAAATGGGGCTAAATTGATTTTGATATTTTCCAGAGGAAGAATTCACTGTTTCAGGAGTTTATATCCAACATGGCAAGAGAGAGGAAAGGAAAAATAAGGTGGTTGTTAGAACCTTTTATGTTTTCAGACCATCTTGCTGTTTTCTTCTGCTTGGATTTAAATACTGTGAGATGTAAGATTTGAAGTTTCCCTCCTCGCCTCCCTTCCGTTTACTCTTCGTCAAGGATTCAGTTTCACCTTTGTCTTGGGACTAAGAGACATGTTCCTTGTCTTCAGTCAACTATATATTTTTTTCAGTTTCCAGTCAGACTCACTCCACCTGTGAGTAGGCAGCTGGTCTTGCCCTTGCATTTATTACCTCTTTTGGAAGGATTGCTGTTTTTCCAAGTCACTATATTCAGCTGCCTGTGCCAAGCAGAGTGAACCGGAATAGCTGTGATTTCCAGTATCACGTGGACTGTTCAAGTCCTCCTTAAGGCTTAAGGTTGCAATCTTTCTCTCTCTGTCATCATCCTTTCCTGGAGCTCTTTCCCCACCACACTGTGGAAAGTTTTTTGGTGATCTTTAAATCTGGCGAGTCATTCAAAGGTAATGCCAGTCATTAGCTAGAGCAAGCATATGCTGCTTAGTCATGAAGTGACACACATCCCAAGGGAATGTTCCAGATCCCGGATTCTTGCGTGCTCTCTAAGAGATCTCTTCCAGTTTCATGTAACTAAATATTTATCAGGTCAGAGAGAGAATGACTTCCTCTCTCACTCAGCTGTGTTGTCACTGAGTACACTTCATGTCTTTGCTTTAATGGATTGTGTAGTTATTTATACAACGCTGTATAAGGTTATTTAACAGCTTACCTAATAGAGACTTACCCAAGAATAGCCTGTGTTACATGGAGTTACAGACCCCTGGGTTAAAGTCCTGTTTCAGGGCCTGAAACATGAACTTCCATGGTAGCTGTAAATACTCTAACCACTAAAATCGTATGAGAGGGTAAGTGCTAAACATGCAGGTGGAAAAAAAGCTTTGTTTTGGCTTTGCGAGCACTACGTGTAGCTTAGGGTTGTTCAGAGCTGACTGCTGAACATTCTGGAGGGAGAGCCTGGTTGAAGGCTTTTGTGTTGAGACTTTGGGGATTTGCTCCTGTCAGTGACATACCGATGGAGTGATGCTAAGATGGGTTTGAGGACATCCAATCATGAAAGTGTACTCACCTGCAGGGTTAGAAAGCAGCTCTCGCAGAAATCAGTAATGCTTAGAGCAGCCTTAGTCATCTTGTATCACTAGATGTAAGAGCTTTTCTTATGTGTTTATAAGGGTTGGAGTTACTTATAGAGGAAGGGATTAGTTATGTGTCCCAGTATTGTCATTTTAGAATGAAAACCAAAAGAAGTTAAATGGTCCTGAAAGCATTCGTGGAAGTATCTCAGTGTCCTAGGGAATAAACAGATCTAAATAACTATCTGTAGATTTTTAGGTTCTCATTCCTAAGAAACACTCTTTTTCCTAGATGCTCTTTGACCCATGGGAAATTGTGACTAGCAAAAAGACTGAGTGACTGGATTTCAACTAAAGGTATAATCATAGTAAGCTTGAGGTAACACCACCTACCCCTTCCTCTTCAAAAGGAAGGATTTAACAGTTGGGATTTTTTGCTGTCAGGAGCATTCTCCCAGGCTTTGTAAGTCAGGAAAATACACGGACTTTGCAGCATGGATAGAAGATCAGAAAAGCAGTTACTCTATTTCAGTCTTGGTGGGCAGTGGGAAGCTGAGCAACCTTTTTGGAGAAAGCCGCCAAGCTGTTGTTCGCTCCGTGCATGGAGCAGTATAACCCGATAGATCCAAGGGCTGTGCGGAGCGCTCTGAAGTAAAACCAGCTGCTTAAGTTCAGTCTGCTACTGCACAAGTAACCCACGCAGATTCAAAGCACAAACCTTTGATGCCTGTGAAAACTACATTCCTGTAACCAAGGAACTGCCTAACTCTGCAATAGTTCCAGTGTCTGGATGTGTTTAAAATGCAATGTGATGTGAAGGAAGGGAAGAACAGTTTTGGGGATTATACTTTAATCTGTGCTACTAGGCCTAACTGTCAATTTAACATCAAGTTTAATTTCATTCCAGGTCTTCATTTGCTTAGTTACCCAGGGTAAACGCAAAGTGGATGTAGTGGCATTGTTTCAGACTTGTGCTGAATTAAATCAGGATGTGAAATCAGGATGTGGCCTAAACCATAGCAAGTACAACATATTTTTTCCACAGTTCTCTTTTCAGTGCTTATTTCAGTTTATGTTGACAAATTGTGCATGCTTTCTTGACTTGTCTTTTTTGCACAGTTGTTTTGAAAAAAAGGGCAGTTGATGTTTAGGCCTGACTTGAGTTAGAGGATTTTTTCCCTTGTCTCAGCAACAGCAGAATAAAGTTAGGACAGGATTAGGATACATAATTATGTGTGAAAATAAATTAATTAGTCACTCTTTTGGCAAGGCACTGCATGCTGCTCCTTGATATGTTTACGATTATGAATTTATCACAGTTTCTAACAGGAGGGCTCGCAAACACTCCCCGCATCCACGCCTTCCTTCTGACGGCACCCTTGAGCAGTGGGACTGCACAGCCAAGCTCCTCTAGTACATGTGTCGTCCCAGTTGCAAGGCAGAGCCAACGCAGCTTTCACTGACACCTTCAGAGGCCCCTACGGCATCCTTGCTTTGTGCTACGTGCAGGTAGGGGCCATGTCTGCAGCTGCCCTTTGGGAAGGATCTCAGTACCACTGCCTCTGAACAAAAGCGGTTTTCCCTGGGGGTAGGCAGTGGGGTTGGGTGTTGCTGGGGAAGATGTTTAGGGAACAGTGGCTGAAACAGTCTCAGGCTTTTGCATGCAGGGCAAAACTTTACAAGCAGTGTGTGCCACCCATGCTCTGCAGAACTTGGGGAGAGGTGTATGGCTCGGCTAGAGCCAGGAGACCCGCAGGGGAACACCTCACACGCAGCCTGGCTGGAGGAGGGTCTGTACATCCTCGGGAGGGAGCAGGTCTGGGAGATAGCTGCCCAGCAGGGCTTCCCTTCATCTGGAACACCGAGCTCTCCCCCACCAGAAGTAGTGGTCCCGTCAGTGGTTCCTCCTCTGTCAGAAGGACAAAGTGCAGCGGCATCTCAACAGGGACAATTTTCGTCACCTGCCAGAGGGGACAGAGAATAGCAGGGGCCTGAACGTTTGGCTCCGTGTAAGCAGGACAGGTCTTAGAGCCATGGCTCTGCTCCACAGACCTACATTGGGTGTTTGGCCTGGTAAGTGTGAAAGGTCTTACCTTCCCTGGTGGGAATCTTTGCGTGCAGTGGTGAGGTAGGAGGTTGTTCCGGAACAGCCAAAGCAACATAGCCAGCAGCACCCCGTTTGAGATGTGTCCCTGCTTCGCCCAGCACACCCAGCTCCAACAATGTAAGCAACCGTGTCAGCAGTTGGGTTTGTGAGACGAGCCCAGTCCTGTGGCATTGCAACCAATTCAAGACTTCAGTTCCCTTGAATTCCCTGTGCTGTACCTGGGTCTTCCCCAGTGTTCAAGGCAGCAGCCTCAGGGTGCAAGGTGAAGCCTGTGACCACTGTGCCTCATCTGTCTATGGAAGGGAGGGTAGTTTTGGCAATGTGGCTGGACATCACTGGCCAGTCCAGTCCCGGCTGGACTACACCAGCAGTCCCCTGGGGCAGCACCGAGGAAGAGCTCCGGCTCCACACAGAAGAGGACTTCTGATGTAGGGTGTCCTCAGAGCAGAAAGTGGCACTCACAAAATATGGATCCCTGTTTAATCAGATGTGTGTCCCAAGTACCCGATTTGATGTGGCTGTTTTAATTTCCAGTTCTATGTGAAAAATGTTGGGTTTATTGAAGAACCCTAGTCTTCTTAAAAGGATAATTAGCTGCCCACCACCAACAGGATTTTGGTGGAAAACTTGAATAAAGGTTGTGGAAGAAGTGTTTTCCCAGGTTCAGAATGTTGGTTTAGTAGAATGGCAGTGTAATATATTAAAGAAGTTTTGCCCAGGAATGCTGAGAACATTAAATATTACCTTGGTACTGTAAGTTGTCAAACTGGGTGTCTGAGGAAACAGCAAATTCAGTGTTAGTACCTTGGTCTTTGCCGTACAATGCATCCAGCAACATTAATATTTACCTTGTATGTTATTTTCTCTGGTTTGGAAATGGAAATATGTACTCATAGCTGTAAGATCGTGTTAATTTTATCAGGAGATCCAGTTTGCCAAATCTTGGAATTGCACTATTGCCATGGTCATCGCTTGTAATTAAAGAGGAAGTTTTGGCTGTGCCATGAAATAGGACTCCAGTGAGATTGGTGAAATATATAATAGACAAGGCCTTTCACTGAAGAGACTTAGTGAGTCAGAGTGATTTAAATGACATGTTTTTCATGATGCCTGCATAAGAGAATGACTAAGAAACCCAAACCCCAATATGAGTATGCAGATAAAAAGGAAAAACTCTTTGCTCATATCCTGACCAAATGGGAACAGTCCAGGTCCAGTATTTGGATCCTTATTTTGCTAGCCCTTTATCTACTATTCAGAGATCTGCACCAAAATAAATAGTATTCTATGGTTGTGTTCCAGCCTGTCATCCACAGCATCTGTAGATTAAAGAACAGCAGGAACACTGACAGCAATAGTCTGAGATAGAAATCATTTTTAAACAAAAGGAGAAGAAATACTTCCCCTTTGGATTCAGACCACAAATGGGATGTCTCAAGTACATGAAGCTGGAGTTTTAAAATGGAGATCTGTTAAATAATTTCAGCTATATGGCTTTTGCTGCACACTTTCTAACACAAGAGTGCTTGCTGCAGCAACAGTACTGTGCAATCATTACTTGCAAAAACAACTTCTCTCTCCCTGTTCACATTCATCAGTCATCGTTAAAGGGCTCCTGTAACATTAAATGCAAGTCTGCTGTTAAAGTGATGGCTGTAATGAGGAAGTGAAAAGATACGGGGTTAACATCTGAATAAACAGGAGGAGATGATCCATAAGTGATTGATCAAGATTATTTTCACCCATTATTGTTTTAATGTGCAAGTCAAAAGTTTTCTTAGTAAAGAGAGAACAGCTCTGGGATATGACTGAACTTGTAATGAAATGTCATTTTAATATTTGGCTAAGCAGAAAAGCCTTATTTTAAGTTTGGAGGGGGATAGCTTAAACAGCAAACCATTTTGCTGCTACTGTTCCACTCAGGCAAACTTTCAATGTGTAATCAAAACCATATCCGTCATATAGCATGTCTTTTCCCTGTTCCTGCCAAAAATATTTCTATGTAAATCAAATGTTTTTCTTTCTAATCAGAAAGAGGGCTATGACCTCCAGGCAGAAACTCTTCCGTTTCAATCTCAGGTCCTGTGTGGCTTTTTAGCTTGTTTCCCTTCTGTGAAGGGCAGCAATAGCTGCCTACAGAACTTATCTCTCAGCCGGAGTCGTCGTTCTTGTCTGCAGCGTGGAAGGGAGCGGGGAGCCAGCAGAGCACGTAAAGTCCAACATTTGGTCAGCCACTGAGTAGGGAGGAGAAGTCCTTCTGTTGAAGCCTCGCCATGTCAGGTCCTGTGCGCATGAATGCTGACAGGCAGTACCTGACTCAGACCTGGGTGCCACCTCAGGATTGCTGTTCTCTGGGCTTCCTTATAGATTTTGTGAATATGGGAGGATTTCTACCTGTGTATCTCTACTGGATCTACTTGCCATCTGTGTCCTCACCCACCTTCAGTATTTTCTTCACTGACAGTAGCGTTTGCCCTCGTGAGCCCTGCTAGTTTACCCAGTAGCTATGTACAGCCGTCTGCTGCATACAGACCCTGTACAGCAGGGTCTACGTACAGCAGTCCCTGCTGGCAGTGTGGGTCTCTCTGCCTCCGAAAGCCCACGCAGCAAAACAGCCCTAACCAGCCCGAAGTCTTGGCCTTAGTCACCTAACGATGTTGCAACACAGCCTTTGACAACAAAACCTATACACAGGAAACTAACTAGAGTAGCAAATATTTACCCTGCGTATTTCTTTTAGGTCACAATTTTACCTTTAAATGCTTTGTATGACACGTTTGTGTCTGTACAGTTAACAGCTGAATTGAAATCTGTAGGGTCACTTCCAGGGTAAGAACGAATTTGCATGAGTAAGGATGACAAATGGCTTCAAACAATTCAAGAGGCAAAGGGAGAGAAGATTAGAAACGGGGCAGTTCAGTCCCTGCCAGGTAGGTCTGTCACCTTCTCTCACCGGTTGCAGGAGGTTTTGGCTGGTTCCCAACACACCTGCACTGTCCACAGCCCATGTGCTCTGGTCCCTCCCCAGGACCTGTGGCCTGTGCAGCCCCGCTGATCGCAGCTCTTGCCTCTGGGCAGGGCCAAACCGTGAGCTCCACAAGCTGTTTTTCCATCTATCCCTCTCTCTTCTCATCTGCTAGCTGATAACACCCCAAACCTTTGCATTTAGCTTTCCCAGCCTCCATCCCCTGTCCTGGGGGCAGCACTCAAAGGACAATGCTCACCAAAGGGAAAAGAGGAGGCTCAATCTATAAACCTATTTTTCTAGGTAGAACAAGCAGCAGGGCACAGAAGTCAGTTAACATTTTAACTTGGTGTTAACTTTATTTTTTGTGCATGTTAGTTGTATATGCACCCGAATGGATTGTGCCAGCCATATGGATAGCAAAACTTGCGGTTTCCCGCAAGTTTCCCACTTTTGCTTTAAAATGGCGGTCAGAGTTCTGGGGTTACATTGTTAAAACTGACCACAGAGGAGTGGAATAAATGCAAATTCTTGATTTCCACATGAAATATTAAGTAAACTTCTCAATGAGGCAAATCAGCAGAACCGACATGTGGTGGTTTGATCTGAATTTGATCCTTTGTGGTTTCTTTTGTCTCAGCCTGATTACCCTCCATACAGTCAGTTCTGTTCTTGCCCTTGCTGGAAACGATTCTCCTGCTTGTCTCCAAAAACTACTCCTAGGCTCACCTACCCGATCCTCCTTTGTTCTGTATGTTTTTCCATCATCTCAGCACTCAGAAAATGACCAGCTAGTGCCTTTCTGAACATACTGTTCCTATTTCAGCCAGATGTCACTATTTTGTTCCATCCCTTGCTAACCTTTCTCCTCTAGGTGTTATGAACGTGAACAGTTATATTTGGCCTATTGGTGTCTCCTTTCAAGACCAGGAACTTTCTCCATGCCTCAAGGTAATTTGGGCATCTCAAATAGAAAAGCCGAAGTTAATAGCTCTCCTCATCTGTCAGATACAGTGATGCCGCACTGTTCTACAGTGCTCCCAGCAGCACGCTAATTTCTGTCATTCACTGCTACCAGAAGACACTAATAATCCCGATTCCTTTTTCAATACCAGTAACTTTCATCTCTCTACTCAGCTTGTCTTCCCCATTCGGCCTTTTTCCTGAGTCACATGCAAAGAATTTTGATCTTTGTGTTAACCTAAATTCTCTCCTTCCTTCAAAACCCCCCCACCAACTTCTACTACTACTAGTTTGCCTCCTTCTGACTCGTACCAGCAGGCTCTTACGCCTTCCCATCACTTAAGAACCTCCCCTGTAACATTTGGGCTGGGCTCTCCGTCATCACTATTATTACCCATCGCACAGATTTCCTGAGCTCGCTCTGTAGCGGGAGCCCCTCTGCACTCTCCTCTGATCAATCGCTCCTTTCATGTTGACTGAATCTCAAAAGCTCCCTTTTTCAGCGAGTGAATTGTGAAAGCACCTTTGTTTCATCTTTCTAGGTTTTTCACCAAATACAGCTGAAACTAATTTTAACCTTTATGAATCTTTCACAGGGAGTAATTAATATTACAAATGCTTTCCTTTCTCCTGATAGTTTTTATTTGTTCTTGAACTCGGTACCACCTTGCATGCTAATTATTGTTTATGTATTAGCTATGCCAGCATGTTTCCTGTTAGGATACCTGCTTCCCTTAGTCTGTAGCGATTCCCTTTTAGTACCACAACTTCTCTTCCATGGCAGCTCGGAAAGGTCATATCAGACTGTGATGTTTGGTCCTAAGTCTATCTCCTCTGCAATCATGTCAGCTTGCACCAAAAAAGTATTTCATTTGGGTATATTCTGACTGCTTTGATCAGATCAGGAGCTGTGAACAGATTATCTTGGGCCATTCTGTGGATTCACAGAGCTTAGAACCTAGGACTAGAAAGGTGTGGACTGTGGCACAGGCTGACATCACCAACATTGGCTTAGAAGGCTGAGAAGTGGTGGGCTTGTATGGAGGTGTGCTGGGAGAAGGGGAATGTGGTGACTTGCATAGCACCAAAGCTAAGAGCAAGATGTCTTGGGATGCAGCAGATATGCAAGGGGCTGCCTGGTTCAGACAGCTGAATATGGACATATCTGGAACATGGAATAGGCTCAAAACGCATGGATTCCAGACACTTTAAAAGAAGGAGAGTTGTAGACAAGCAGGCTTGTTGCATAACTTAAACATACATGGGAGAATGAACCGCTGGATCAATGCCTTGCCACTGATGGAACCACAGATGTGGAGCCAGAACCAGTTCACTTTCATGACTTGCCATACCCATGCTCCTTCTGCCAGGATCTGGGGTAGGGACAGATGAGTTCTCCCACAGCATGCTGTAAAAACATTGACAGAGCTACACAACTTAGTGCAATGTTACAAGCCCTAAGCACCCCATCTGGAAAAAATGGAACGGGGTGAAGGCATGACTTCACTTAAACAGGCATTTGTATATCCCCTTCCCCCCAGTGTTTGACCATTATCCTGTTGTTTTCTGTTATAGTGAACTAATACAGTGGAAGTACCAGAGAGGAACCCTGGCTGTCTGGGGAGATGAGGGCAGGGAAAATCCATGCATGGAAAAGCAGCATTATTTAAAGGCACAGTGTCCTGTGTGTTGGCATGCTTGGGCTGTGACATAACAGCTCTGCTGAGAGGCAGCTAAACGTTGACAAGACTGGTGTCTGAGAATGGGGTCGGGCAGGAACCTGAGCAGAAGCAGGCATCGTGTGTTGCACAGACTGGGTATGCTCCTATGTACCACCCCCCCGCCCCTTACCTTTTACAGTTATTTAGGCTCAACAAATGCTAATCCTCTACATTTGGCTTAAAACTTGAAACATTGCTTCAGCTGCTGTGGCACAGAAGACCATTCGGGGGAGCTTTTCCATGATTTTCCATACCTCATAGGCCTAGGCTGTACCTGCTCTCTAGGGCTTTGGCCATCTTTCTGTTGAATAATTGAGGACTCTTGGAAGAGGGGCCAGGTCAGGAGACAGAATGCGTGAGAGCTGTACACTGCAGCTGTTTTAACAGGAATGGCAGGTCCAGATTGTCCTGTGACCTTTCCCCAGCTGGGGGAATTTATGATGTGCAGTTGCTTCCAGAGTTATGCAGTGAAGGAGTTCATCCCTGGCCTGCACACACCTCAGCCTCATCAGCAATTAGTTATAGCTGTGATGGAGGTTAAACTTGCGCTCCAATGGATGTACAGTGGAGGAGACTGTAGATGAAGGGCAGAAAAGAGCATCTTTCAGTCAAGCCCTCATTGCCTGCATAAATTCACTGTCTAGAAATCTAGACCCAAGTGGAAGTGGAGAGTGTAGACAGCCTTTTTCTCTTATCTATGTCCTTGCAGAACACAGTAGCCAAACCAAATCGACAGAAAATCAGGAAACCAGCACCTTAACTCTGTGTTTCCATTAAATCCCAACAGAACAGTTGCTGTATTAAAAAAACCCAAAACAAACACCAAAAAAACCCCAGTTCATCATTCCTGGGATAATTTGATATTAACACATCAATTTTTGCATTCCCATTGACCCTCCAGGTGGTCCCATTTAACTAGGGCTTATTTGCAGTGACCTCTGGATACCCTGAGATCATGCTGCTGCTGCCATCCGATTTTATCCTTAGTAAGAGGACCTGTTAAGAGTTCCTTTTCATTTATATAATTTTCTGTCCACAGAGTCATAACATCTGTTTATACACCAGACTTTTACAAATGAGAATAATGTATTCCTTGAAGTAGGAAATGCAATAATTCTTAATAACTCAGACCCTATGTTAGGAATTGTCATAATGAGTAATGCAGCATGTGAAGTCCCATCACTCAGCTTGCATCTGCAGTTCACCAATACTATAGCCAATAAAAATTTTAATTTTTGTATGCAAAAATGAGACTGATGTCCACCATCATACTAGGAAGGGAAACCTATTAATTGGAGAAAAAGAAATGCTGATAATAAGGGTAGGTACAAAGTAGAAAAGGAGGTGGAAAAAAAGAAAATAATTCTGAACCCACTTTGAGTGTTCAGTAAGAAGGAGAGAAGGCAGCCCTGGCTGCTCCTGAGGAATCCTTTCCTGTGAACAGAATGCACAAACCGTGTTGGGCCTCGCCCTGAAGAAGCCCAATGTCAGGTTCTTCACAAACTTTTCCCTTGTCCTCTCATGAATCTGACCTTCCTTTAAAAGTCCAGCTTCAACAGGAAGAGTAGCTGAAGTTCTCATTCTAGAACATCTTCTGGTATAAGAGCCTTGAGCCTCCTCAGGCTCAAAAGGAAATTGCACCCAGGTCTCTGCTTGCTGTACGTAAGCTCTAGATTCTGAGCTCGAATGTAAAAGGCATGAAATCTCATCACTTGTGATCTTGCATGGAATGCCACTGTGACTGTGCTTAACTCAGTGCTCTTCACCCTGGCTAAACATATTCAGTGTATGATTGCTGCACTCAGGGGGGAGGACATGAGTGAGTTAGGCCCAAAGACATCATCACATTATAGGCCACATGTGGCTTGAGCTTGAAAATAAGAGTGAAGCTGTTCAGCTCAGCCTAGAACATTAGATACGGTATGAGTCGTCCAGAAAGAAAAATTAAAAGGCCACTCCAGACAGTCAGGCATGTAAGCAATTAGGACAGGAAGAGTACAGTTGAATCTGTTCAGAGTTCAAAGTTAGTATGGATTGAAACCTGGAAGTTTTAAATTCCTTTGCAAAACCTGTATGTCCATTCTTACAGGACACTGGTAGATGATGATGTCATTTGTTACCTCAATTATCTCGTGTTCTCAAAACCAGAATTTCCTTTCAAGCAATTTAGGATGGAAATGGATCTTCCCTTGTTAAAAAGTGACTTGCAGGCACAGAGCCAAGATTTGCCTATCAAACTTGTAAGAGGACTGGATTTATAGAGTAGGATTTGGGCAATAGAGCTTGTCCTAGTAACACGCTGTATTCTGGCTAGCCGTTAGCGCAAGGGGTGAGAGTATCTTGCCAGTAAGGTCAGTAAAATGTGGTTAGACTCGGTTCCTAGGCTTATAGAACCAGTCTTGCTGAGGCTTCAGCACCACTTTCACCTATGTGATTCATGCTTACGTAGCCACCTGCAGCGATAATTACCCGCCTTAAGTGCGAGGCTCTCTGGGAACCTCTCTGAGGGCTCTTAGTAGCTCACTAATTGGTGCTACTCTAGGAATTGATTCAGACCTCACTTCCTTTTCTCTGGTAGAAGGACTTGGCCTGCTGAAACGTTTAACCCAGTCACCTCCAGATGTGCGCACGCGTCGGTTTTGGCCACTCAAGCACGGTGCCAAAGCAAGACTGTAACGCAGAATGGACTTCTTTTGCAAGACGTGATAAAAAAGCTGTGTGAGATGAAAGGAGCTCCTGTAAGCCACGGTTTGGGACATCTCAATACAAGACGAGTTCTCTGAGGAGGCGTTAGAACTGCAGATACGTCAGAGTGCAGAGCTGAGGCTGTGCAGCACAAGTGGTGTTGAACAGTGAGATTCCTTATTCATTCATGTCTGGAAGGATCAGCAGAAACTTCAGCACTTCCACAAGGGAACAAAATCCATCTGGTGCTTTATGAGAGGCTTTCCCTGATTCTCCTCACACCACACGAGAGTGGAAGCCATGCTGCTGCTAAAGCAGAGAGCTGCTGAGGCTGGGAGCTAGCTCTCTCACCTGACTGCTTAGAGGGCTATGGCTCAGCTACAGTCAGAAGCACGCAGACCATATGGTGCACAGATGATGTATAATAGCATTTATTTAGTGGCTTGGAGATCTGGTGTTCCACTGGCTGGCAAAAGGAACAACTTCCCTCTAAACAACAGTTATCGGCAGGTGCCAACGCTCGTGTTTGCTCTTTTGTGATACCGTGCCCGTTTTGTGATACCATGCCAGGAGCTGCATGGAGGAGCTGTGCAGACAGCCTCACAGAATGATGATTAGCAACTTGACGACAACATAAGCCAAAATGCAAGATAAAGCACAGCATGTAATTAGCAAACAAGGTACAATTGTCTCCTTTTGTCATTAGCCTGTGGGATAAGAAAGGATGAGGCAGCCTTGGAATATTTTGGTTGCCACTTGTTATTTAGAACACGACTAACAGAAAGCTGCTAATCAGCCCAGCCAAAGCCAGAGGGGGAAATGATGTTCTGACAAATTAGAGAGGGCCCAGTGGAAGCTGTTCAAACATAGCTTTTGTCACCTCTACTGAAAAAGCGCTTATTATTTTTATTATGGAAATGCCTTAAGACACCATATTTTCGCACATGCCCGCCCACACCCCCCCTTGTTTTGCTAGACACTGTACAAACACAGAGAGAGACCTACTCACCTGTCTGGAGCTCTGGGAGTATTGTGAGCATTGGCACACAAGTTGCTCTTCAGCCAGCTTTTTTTCAGCGTGGTAAGAGGAAGTATGCTCAGCCTAAGAGCAAAATAGCTACTAAAGCCAACCCAGGAGTCTGGCTTTCTCTCAGTAAAGACGTAGCTTATTTCAGGAGTCCAAACTACTTCTGCCTACAGATTACAGGACAGACTGACTTTGCCCAAAGTTTCTGTCTTAACTCTGCTCTTATTTATTGCGTGGATACAGTAATAGCATATTGTACAAGATTATATAAAGCAAGATTGTACTGTGCACAGGGCCCCAATTTATTTAATCAATGTGTCTCATGGTGTCTGGATGATTACATACAAAATGCCAGGGGCAAAAAAGCAATAAAAGCAACAAGACACTAGAAGTATTGTTCAGATAGCTATGTAATAATCTTAAGCAATTTAATGTGGATACAGTAATAGCATATTGTACAAGATTATATAAAGCAAGATTGTACTGTGCACAGGGCCCCAATTTATTTAATCAATGTGTCTCATGGTGTCTGGATGATTACATACAAAATGCCAGGGGCAAAAAAGCAATAAAAGCAACAAGACACTAGAAGTATTGTTCAGATAGCTATGTAATAATCTTAAGCAATTTAATTT
>NW_010237640.1:2884-12056 GCF_000690775.1 Eurypyga helias | reverse complement strand
GGAAAGACCAATTTAGTATCTTCAGTCAACTAAGTGGCTAAGATTCATTAAAAGGAACCCATATTACAAATGCCTTCATGCCACATTGCTTTTATTTTCGGGGATAAAACCTCTTGTCCCCTACCTTCAACCAACTTCTGTTCTAAACAGATTTTATACAGTACTTTTCTCCGCAGGCTCCGGGAACAAAAGCCTGAAACAAACCTTTGTGGACTGTGTAAGAACATGGCCAGATATCACAGGTGTCTGACATCAGCCACATGCAGCAGAGAAATGTGGGGAGATTCACCAAACGAAAATTTCAGTTGCCATGGAGACAAAATGGGGCAAACTGTATAGGAAAGTCACTAATGTACTATTGATTAGAGGCTGAAACTCAAGCAAACTGTACCTTTTAAAAAAAAAGTTAACCCCCCCCCAAACTAAGAACAGCAGTCAGGAAATGAGCCAGAATTAAGTACTGGTATGTAAAGGTAAATATTGGAAACTCGCATAATGTTGCTGAATTCAGTAGTTTCCCTGTTGAAGGAAAAAACTGTGAATAGGCTTAAGGGAGGCATGGAGGGATTGGAAGGAGAATAAATAGCTAAAATAAACACATCCTAACCTGTTCATAGTAACAGCATCTCCCAATTGCCTTCCTTGCTTTTATAGTTGCTTTAAAAACTGCCAGTCGGTAACAAAAACATTCCTGCAAAGGGTGTGTGCGAGCACTACATCTGTCATAGGTAAGAGGAATCCGGAGTCAGTCACATAGGTGCAAAGTAGCCTTCCAGTCTGGAAAGTGGTTGTGAAAATAAGCAGCCAGCACCTCTTTCTTTGATATTTGCTCTTTCATAGCAATCCTTGAGATCAGTGGTGGAAAAGGCATAACTACCGGCCCTGGAAACCTGGCACGGGGTAAGATCTTCTAAGCATCACCAGTAGGAACATCAGCCAAAAGTCTCCTGTTTTCCTAGCACACTTACCTACTGCCCTCAGATGACTGTTCTGTCATGTGCTGCCCTGGTGCTGTGCTTCCAGAGATGTGCACAAGAATCTGATTTGTGCTTTCAGCCAAGAGCCTGAAACGTCAGAGGTACTGACATCCCGTTTAGATACTGCCAGCACTTTCAAAGCTGCCACTGAATTACTCCTTAATCCTGGAGGTGCCTGAATTTTTTACTCATCAAAATTTGCAAAGCCTGCTTTACAGCTTATTAGCTGCTTTGAATATTATCTCAAGGTGAGGCCCAAGGTGAGGTACACAAAGTAGGGAAGGGAATGCCTTTCTTGCTTGAGGGCCTAGGCATGTGTAAAGCTTGTAACAGAAGGGGTAAATGCAGGCCCCTGACATGTGGAAGGCATTTAAGTGCTTGCATAAAGGACAGGAAGAGGGGGAGAGGGAGAGTGGAAACATCAGATATGAAACAGAACCCTGGAAGAGATGCTGTAGGTTGCCTAAGTAAGGGGGTACCAAAAGGGTTAAGTAGGCATTGATGCCCAGCTTCTGGAGAAGGCTGACTACTGGGGTCTCAGCTAGAGAGTCATCTCTCTGATCAGCTGCTGTCCCATCCACTTTGCAACGTGCCTCCGAATTCCGCGATAGATGCTACCAGGGTTTCTGCCAACGGCACAGCTGTAACCAGCACTTCATGGCAACAGCTCATCCTCCTCTTTGGGGGCTCAGGGAGCCCACAGTCGTCTTCCTGTAAGTGAATCAGTTCTGCGTTTCTGCAGTGTATTCCTTACTCATCCTTTTGTACAAGCTGAATGACTCCTCCTTCCCTCAGGCCTGCAGGACATCCCCAAACACAGTTGTACACAGTGCTGCTGCTCTCTGCCTCCCCCCGGCACAGATGGATGTGGGAAACTCCCCAGTAACAAACACCAGCCGAACAGACCCAGCAGACACAGTTTGCATACCTACACTTGTTACGGCCCAGAAAACTGGGCTGTTTTAACTAGTTACTGTTAAATTCTAAGATTATGTTCAATTAGTTACAAAAAAAGTCGAAGTCTGAAAGAAATGTTGTCTTCTGATAACTGAAAACTGCATTGCTACCTTTTTCATTTCTTTTTTAATTAGCAGAGGAGGAGGGCAGACAGCATTTGGATTCACGGCCAAGTTGCCCTGTTTGCCCACAGGACAGCACTAACGGCGCTGTAACTTGCATTTTGCCCAACATGGATCTCGGGTTATAAACACACCATACACCTTATCCCCTGCATCAATAAAAGAAACAGGGCAGGCACTACAATTAATTTTGTTCCATTTAATTCTCTCCCAAAAATGTATCACAAAGTCCACAAGCTTATCTTGCTAAGGTGAAACTTGTCAACTCCCCTTTTAACTGACTCCAGCCCTGTAGCTTTGAAGATTCCTAGGGCAGTGGGGCACAGAGCCGAGCAGATTTCTCAGGAACTCTTGTGTATGTGTGGGGGGCGGAGAGCAACGATTGCAGTCCCGCTGTAGCTTTTTGCAACCCTTTCCAATGTCACAGTGACCGGCAGTTATTTGAAAAGGAAGCTTCCAGCTGCCACTATCTTTAATTTGCAGCTCTTACCTACTCCCTGAAAGAAGCCTGCTGGGACTGGTATGCATCCTTATTAAAGCTGTGGGAACGCTTTTTTATGTTTTTAAATACTCGGTTTACATGACACTTCTGATCTTGTGATGATTACACAGAAATTCTCGTTAGGTTTGCCTTTCACAGCTAACGAGCGCTACTAAAACAAATTTTATACTTAAGCGATGGGATGCGTGGTACTGGAACTGGAGATGAGTCAGCAGTTAGCCAAGGTTATTTGAAGAGCAGTATAAGCCATGCCTGCCGCCAGGAAACGGCCCACAAAGGTCACACCAAGTGTCAGTAGTTAGACACTACCACCCTGGTGATACAGATTCTCTTAAGACTCTCACGTTTTTTAACCAAGCATCATTCTATTTGACATTTGGATGTTGTGGTGTTAAAATACCCACTCCTTGGTATCCAGATGACAGGGAAGAATGCTTGACATCACTGGTAGTATTCGCAGTGAGGCACGCCTGCCAGACTGACATACTGCTCGCTCCCCATCCGGGCACTAAAATTAGATGCGGAGCCACAGCAGCCTACGGCTCCACATGTTAAAGCAGAGTAAGGGCAGTGAGAACAAGTGATTACCTATGCTGACCGCGAGCGTGGGGGGGTGGGGTGGGTGTGTGGTGTTAGGCCAGACACAGGATGTGTGAGACAGTTCCCTGGTGAGGCACTGCTTCTCACAAACAGCCCTGGAGAGGAAAGAGTTTACCAACAGTCCTGGAGAGGAAACGGTTTATAAGGTAAAACTCATTCAGCGTTCAGCTCTGTTGCCTCCGCAACCACAGGAAAAAAGCATACCAGCTCCACTTGTGAATCATAGCTTTTGGGAACTTCACCTTGAAGAGCAGGGAAGTCTTTCTTCAGGTAGAATTGATCTCTTTAATCCCTTCTGCTGGGATCACTGCCTAAACTCCTTCATTTACCAAAAAAGGGAAAAAAATAACTGCAGCACAATAAGAAACACAGCTGCTTGCAGTGGTTCCACCCTCCCTGATTCAATTGTTCAGTGGTTTACCATTCAGCCTGAATGTTGCAGGCCTACTTTTAATTCTCTCTTCTAGCTGAGAGGATTCAAGGCCACGTTGTTCCAGCCCTCCACTCAAGTGACCTAGCCACACAACAAATGAATTAATCAGAAAAATAAAAATAAAAGGAGGACTTCCCACTACAAACGCCTTCATGTTCTGCTTCAGTAAGAACACACGGGGGGTTCTGTGTGGCTCTCACAGAGACAGATTTTGCCAGGATTGAGAACTGCGGTTCATCTATAAAACCAGTGTTACTGGTTCCAGACAGACACAGGCTTTAAGGCACCTCCTGCCTCAGAGGTGAGCAGGGGTTTAAAATTTCTTTGCAAGAGAAATCCCAGGCCTCTGGATTACCCACCGAAAGTCCGTTTTTACTGGTTTCTCTGACATGCTTGTATCACAGCAATAAAAGCCACTAAACTTGAGAGGGTCAAACAAAGATGCTCCCGACCAGAGGGCTAAGAACAATAGCATTAGTGAACCGCAGTTCATCATCACAAGACCAAATGGCATACAGGGGTTGCTATACAGCAACACCCGGGCCCATAAGCAAGAAGTGGGGTTTAACAATTGGTTTATTGTCCTAGATAAATACCAGCTGCCCCACTCCAAGCCTCGTTTGTGCCACAGGTTTAAGTTTTTCATATGTAAACAAAGTTATGCAAACATGTAAATTTGAATTTGGGGTAGTTTTTCCAAGCTAATCTTACAAGAGTGCTCACTGAGATACTGAGAAAGTTATGAGCAGCGTACCTGGTTTCAGTTACAAAGGCAACCTTAAGGCCTTTCGAAAGCTACTCTTTTTCAAACACGCACCACATGTATGTCTGTACATACGTGACACTAACAACGTCTTGCAGATACTCTTTTCACTTTCTTTTGTAATGAATTATTACAGTCAAAATTCAGGGCATGCAGAAGCTGCAATGTGAAAAAATCCCGAGGGCGTTAGTCCCTGTTGTGGCAGGAGCAGAGCTTCTGTGGGAACTGCCCGTATTTCCCTCTGCAGGCTGCACCAAGTGAGCTCTTCCGGACTCGGAAAAAGCCCAACAAAAGGGGGCTGTGAGCCGTTTGCGCGTCAGCTCGGGGCTGTAATGCCACCTACTGCCGGCTGCGGAGAGCAGCCTGCCTCCGCCGCGAAGCGCGGCGGGTGTTGCAGACCTGCCCGCGGGGCCCCGGCAGGCAGGGAGCAGGCGGTCCCAGCTCCTGGGCTGCCGGGCACCTGGCCGACTTCGCCTCCTTCCCACACGGCGAAATCTGACTGGGACTGAAGTAGAGCAGAAGCTCCAGAGCCTTTTCTTACAGGAACCGGTGAATGACTTTTAGGGCAGTGTCCTTCTCAAAAGACAGCAGTCCTGGTAGGACAGGGTATTTCTAAAAAGAATCAATCACTGCCCTCTAATGAAACCGATTAGAAGTTGAGTTGCAACAGCAGCCTCCCAAGAAACAGAAAAATGCTCTCAGCCAAATGACATTTCTGAACTTAGTAACCTAAATTTTTAAGGGGTAACATCATAATTCCTAGAAGTGACAGGGGCAACTCTGATCACACTTTCTCTCAAGACCAAAAAGCCAGAACCACAAGTATTCGGATGATGGCCAAGTCGCTGTAGCAAATCTGCTACCCATACCATACCGCAGGATCTAGGGGATACAATCATGAGGAATGGAACAAAAAGGGATGCCCCCTTCTCACACACCCAAAGCACCACTCTCAGCAGAAGCTCTGAAATACGTATAATCAGAAATCGCTGTATATGGTTTCATCTGGAAAGCAAGAATAACATTTTCAGAAAGAAAACCAAAGGGACAGAGACAGCACACCTTGCTGCTTCATCCAGCCACGTTCTCACTGTGCTTTGAAAAAAGATGGGAAGAGGAAAGAAAGAAAAAAAAAAAAATAGTTACAATGAAATGTAATTAATTCTGTATTGTCAGTCCTGCAGATCGGGCGAGAAGCATCATGCTACTCACACGTGTTATCTTTGTCTAAGAAGACACTAGGATTTACCACATTAAGACTTCAAAAAGCAGTATTAATATGGCACTCAGTGGCAAGAAATGGAGGCGCCAAGTTGGTAAAATAACCCCTCAATTACATCCATAGGATCTAAATTTTTTAATGTGCAAGTCTAGGACGGAAATAATTCATTTACAATGCACTAAAATTTGAAGGATGGAAGCTTCTTAATTGTTTATGCTCACAGTAATGAGTGAAGTGCTCAGTTGCTGAAGTACAAAAATCAGTACGCCTAAGTGACTTATGTTTCATTTTGAAGGAAAAAATAGGTTAACAGCACAATTGCATACAGTTGCAAAAATATTTACAGATCTGATTAGGTAAATAGTTCACTTCTAGAAGGAAAATTTTAATGACATACTTAATATAGCAGTGTTTTATCTGAAAAATTACCATTAAAATGTAAAAATCTAGCTAGGATGAGTGGCACTGACATTTTTACCTGGGCCTCCACCCTCGGGGATCTTTGTCCCTTAACTTCTATCGCTGTAATCTGTCCTCTCTCCCTGCCCATTTCCAGTCTTACTACACAGGTGCAGGTGTGCCTGAGCAGCCCCAGAGTCCACAGAGGAAAAAGTGGGAATGTTAAAAACGTAGCCAAAAGGTCCCAACAAGAATTAAAGAAAAAAACACATCCTGAGAAATAAAATTACTTGGGGGGGTGGGGTCGGGAAGCTATCCACAGGTATGAGGAGCTTTGCTCAGTCATCCTTGTCTTTTGCTCCGTGTTTCAGGATGCGCGTGAACTCAATGTAGTTGAAATTCCCCTTTTTGTCGATGGGCGCCTCTCGGTACAGCTCATCCACCTCTTCATCCGTGAACCTGTCTCCCATTGTGGTCAGCAGCTCTCGCAGGTAGTCCTCCTGGATGAACCCTGGAATGCGATGCGCAGAGAGGAACACAAAAGGGAAGCTGTTTCCTTGGAAGTCTCCCAAAGCAGTAAGGCAGACATACCGACACATGCAATTAACTAATACAGCATCTCGTTGATCCACTTGCACCAAGAGCCCAAAACACTTCCTTAACTGAATCCTAAAGAAATTCCTTGAATGCAAAGGGGAAGGGGCGGGGAAGCTTGACACGTTTCATGCAGATTTTTGAAGAGAGGGCCTGATCTGCTGTGACCTAGTAGTATCTCCTTCCATCTACTGATCTTCAACAGCTCAAAGTGGAAAAACAAGTTCCTGCCACTGCTAGTTTTTATTACACAAGCTGTTCTGTTAATTGAATCACATTTTTCTTGACTTAATTAGATATATTTGTGCATCCTCTATAAACTAGTTTCCTCTGGGGACTAAATAACACTGGTTGGCTCTTCACTGCAGCACAACACTGTTGCTGGAGGCGGTTTACATGGATGCAGTGAATTGCTGGCAAGCGTCCAAGGAAAGAGTTTATACAGAAAAGACTTTCAGGCAGGATTGAGCAAGTTAACTCAGGAGGGAGGAGTAATGTTTACTGTGGAGGGGTAGAGGCGGAGAAGCTAGTCAAAAAAAGGTGGGATATATTAAGTCATTTATTTGATATTAAAATATTAGCAGATTATGAAGGAAATTAACAAAGATATTAAAATGAGCAAGTTGCTAACTATGTTCCGTTAAATCAGCGGCAATAGATGGGCAGAACCACCAGTTGCCAAATTAATTCCAGGGAAGTTGAGAGATTAAAAAAAGGAATGTGCATAACAAAGGATAGACAGAAGAATGCAGACACTGCTTAATGTTGAAATAAGACCTACTGTCGTTGAACCACCTACCATGCCTTTAAAGGCACAATAGTTGCTTCATTTGAGAAAGAAATCAGTTACTGAACTTTAGCTGGGGAAATAGCAAGAACAGAACAGAGGAGGTAGAAGTATTCCAAAACCAAAGACATGTAAACGGTGCAGAACAGCTGGAAATCATATGTAGACACCCACATCAACGGATGTAGATTCAATTAGAATGGGATTTAAACAACAACCAAAAAAATTTGGAAAAACAGTTCATTAGAGAGACAAAACCAAACAGGGAATCAGGGGACCAAAAGGCAGTCAACGAGCGTGACAAATTATCACGGGGTTGATCTGTGCTGCAGGGAAAGGAAGAAAAGCATGTTACAACATCTGCCAATTAAAACAGCATCATACTGCAGGACAGACAAGCCCTTGACTACAGATTCCAAATGAAGACGACCATCAGCAATGTTTTACTTGAAAAACAAGGAGAATGTTCAGTTAGCCAAGCCCATCTTAATCGGGCTAAATTTTGGAGTTGTCTCTTCACAGATGTGCTTAAAGAAGGGGAAAAAACAGCTAAAGGATTAGGCGCTCTATTTCTGCAGTCCCACTGAGACCAAGCAGTGATGAGAGATGACACAGGATTAGTATTCAAAGAATGCAAGGCCTTTGGTGCTGCAAGTTTAGCCTCAAGGACTTAACGGCTTCTGCCTGAACAGCCAGATGTTAAAACACTGAACTAGGTTGTCAGCGTAGGAATATACTCAAAGTTTTAGCAGCACAGATTTGTAAAGCAAACAGTACTACCACTCTCCCTCACACACCGCTTCAACGTACACGGGGAGCTACAAATTAATGAAGCAAAATTTCAGCCTCAGCCTGTGGCAGACAGCACAAACCAGATGACAATGCAGGATCAAAGAGCAGAGAAAAGATATACTCAGTACAGACTGATAACACTTTTGTACTAACTTCATAGTAGTACATACGACAGCAATGCTGAAGGTATATACCCAACGAGACTGGCAATACAGGAAAGGTAAGTAAAACCCCACAAGTATAACTACCTTATCCTCATCAAGAGGATCTGATTTGTATTATTCTCTTTCAAAAGAACTACACTGATGTAGAGTTAGAAAATCAGCCCCGTAACACACACGTCGATTATGGAGTGAAAAAAAGGAAAACAAACAAACAAACACAACAACAACAAAAAACCCACCACAGAAAAACGTTTGACACTGCTGGAAATGCTTTTTGTTCTTTTGTAAAACGAACAAAATGATCAGAAGCCAAACCTGAGAATAAAATTAATAAAAGGCAAACATAACATGGCTTCTACAAATACTTCACGTGTTATTCTGAAGACTGCATTTTGACTATTATGAATCAAAAATCAATAAAAAAGCATAACTATCTAACATGGTTCCTTGGATAAAATTTGAGGATGGCATAAGACACAAAAGAGACTGTGGAACCATTATCTTCAATCATCCTAGGACTAGACTAAAACATTTACCACACAAGAGCTGAAAGATAATAAAAATCAATCTTATCAGTACATGAGGGCCTGAACTAGTAACTTATTGTTTGCATAGACGTAGAAGGTTACTGTTCAAAAGAACTGGTAGCACAATCATTTTCTTTATATCCTAATTTGCAGGCTCTGGTTTTGAAAAAAACCCTGCAGCACAGTGAGTCAGACTACCTGTGGAGAGAAAATAATTAACCTACTAACAAAACTTCCTTCTCTAGGAGATGGTGAAGAGATTTCCCTTGAGAGGGAGGAAGTCAATTAACATTTGAAAAGACCTTACCAACAGAAAGCCTGTTTACCTACCCC
>NW_010237640.1:294-2868 GCF_000690775.1 Eurypyga helias | reverse complement strand
GCAGGAAGGGGATACTGTTTGAAAAGGCTAAAGGTGCTAAAAATACACAGACTGAAAATAGCCATTTGAAATGGAATAATATCCTTTGAAAGGTTCAGAACACATATCCACAGGTTAGACTGAAATACTGTGGTGGACAGTTGTGAGAGAAGTTATGGGTGCGGTGACATCTCTAGCAGACAGGCTACGTAATTTCGGCATGCACTAGTCACTCATGTTCACAACACGTCAAAGCACTGATATTCTGTAATTCCACAGAATTGCAGCAAGGATTCACCCCTGGTTGCTACACACTTCTGCGGAATCTCAGTCTACACGCATAAATAAATAAAAGCATAAACTCCAACCTCAAGATTACAGGCACAATCTTGAAAGTCTGATATAGTTAAACTGAACTCTGCATTTTCCTCTTTCCCGCCACCTTGCTATGCAAGTCAGTCCATCAGTCATTTCTGTCTTCTAGACCCCACCCTGGTTTTATCTTTAGAACATTAAGGCTACAGCCCTTCCTGCAACCCGAAAGGCTGAGGGCATGACACATGGCATTTGTCATCAGAGCCAGAACAAACACTATGCAAGATGAGGTCTCAAAAGAGTTTACCTAGCCTGGGCAGCCTGTCTTGAAATATTAAATACATCAAAGAATTCAGATGCATCTCAGATCTACTGCAGGTGGAAGACAAACTCAGTTGTATTACAGATTTCACAGCCGTTACCTTTTCAATGCCACAGAAAATCACGTATTATCAATCTGAATTCCTCATCTTCTTAGAGCAAATGCATATTATTTTGCACTTGGAGGAAACACATGCTGCCTAGTTAAAATACTCTTCCTCGGAGACTCACAGAAGAACATTACTACTAGTCCTCCGTATCCACACAGAACAGCCAGTTTTTACTCAAATTCTTATTACTGGGTAGAATATACACAAAGCATTACCGTGTCATACTTCATTTATAAAGGTGAAAAAATCAGCATAGTATTTACAAACCTAAATAAATAACATAAAAATACCAACCCACCACCCCAAACAGTTGAGTTTCACCCATGTACCTGTCGCTTCTTCATCAAAGCAAGCAAAAGCATTCCTGATGACATCTTCCGGGTCTGTGCCATTTAACTTCTCACCAAACATTGTGAGGAACATGGTGAAGTTTATGGGGCCTGGAGCCTCGTTCATCATGGCATCCAGGTATTCATCCGTTGGATTCTTTCCTGCCAATAAAGGGATTCGTACTTGCTTTACCTTTCAAACTAAAAGTAATCCGAGCAGGGCAATGCAAACTGAGACAGCTCTCATAAGCTAGCCCAAACTCAGCATTTTAACTATAACAGCATACATTTGTTTGGCAACCATAAGCAGTAAAGTGACGTTACCAAGGGAGGCGAGCATATCGTGCAAGTCCTCCTTGTCAATGAAGCCATCCCTGTTCTGGTCAATCATGTTGAAGGCCTCCTTGAATTCCTGAATCTGCGACTGATCAAACATTGCAAATACATTGGAAGTGGCACGCTGAGGGCGCTTCTTGGTGGTCTTTGTCTTCGCCTTTTTGCTAGACATTTTGATTTTTGGACACTAGGGAGAGAAGTAAATATGGTAAATACAGTAAGATCAGAGTTAGGACTTAAAAAAAATCCCTATACTAAGGTTTAGAGTTCCCAGGTAGAAAACACCCCTAACACCCTTCTATTGCCCCATTGGTACATCCCTAATCAGAAAGAGAGAAAGTAGAAAATACAAACAAATGACAGTCAGACTCCTAACAAAACAAAACAAAAAATCACTAAGAGAAGACATAACTTAAATTTTAGTTTTCAAAGTGACAGCTTTTTGTCTGGGACCCCACCTTGATATATGCATCTGCTAGAAGGGAACTCGGCCAGGTCTCGAGTCTAAAGAATCAAAGCGAGGTTTTGAGATCTGTTAAGCCCGTGAAAGAACTCTGGATATGGATAGAGGATAGCTGTTTGCAATATTAGGCAGTAAGGGAAGGAGAAACACAACACTGTTCACCTGAACAAACTCTGAAGCACCCATACTTGATACCTGACAGGGGTAAGCAGTTGCTGTTTTGTATAATGATGTGTCTCTGTCCTTGCCTTCCACTATTTAAAACACCCTAAAACTAGGAGAAAACTGTGCAAGCTATATTTCTGCTCATACCAATAAGTCCTGCCTGACCTCCTTTTACTTTTATGCATTTAATTTTACCTGAAATACACTACAGATCTGCCACACCCGAAATCTGACTTCCGCTGCCTGCTCGTTTAAGAAAAAAAGGGAAAGCAACCGACTCTCGTTGCTTTTGCTCGTCCCCCTAAAAAACCTGTGCAGAAAAAGGCATCTTCACCAGTACCACTGGGGCCTAACGGCGCTCGGGTCTGAACAAGGCAGAGAAGCGGCCACGGTCGCCACCTGGGCAGCGTATCACGATAGTAAAGCTCAGCCACATGGCTCAGCACTTCAGCACTGAGGTTTTTTTTCTTTTAATAGTATTTTTTCGGCCGCGGGGGAAAGGCTGATCTCTTTTCAAAAGCAACGTCCTGCCCTAAGCTTCCAGGGCGCCCAGAGC
>NW_010237640.1:0-206 GCF_000690775.1 Eurypyga helias | reverse complement strand
CCCTCAGGTCGCGATGGAGGAGGCCCGCCGCCATCACTTCGCCTCAGCAGCAGCTGCCCCAACGGCCGCCGCCAACGGTCACTCTTCCCACAGCCCATTCCCGCCCCCCAAACCCCTCCCCACCGGCGACAACCCTCACCCCAACGCTTGTTGCAAGGACCCGGGACGAGACAGAGGCGGAAGGGAGGAAGCGGCGGCCACAGCCC
>NW_010237639.1:6728-9201 GCF_000690775.1 Eurypyga helias | reverse complement strand
ACAGGAGTTTGCAAAGCAGCTAACATGGGAGTCAGGAGAATGCTAGCAAGTGTACAGGAATATAAATACCCAATATTATGCTCCAAGATTATTCTTAAATTTAAAATAGTTGGTAATTATAAAATCCAAGAAAGAGCTGTGGTAACTTGCTGACATTCTTGCAAGATTAAAATATCTTTGCAAAAGAATTTAGAAGAATTGTATTTGAATCAAGGAGGAAAGCCTACACTTGTTCATATTTCTGTTTAATTTTATATAAACATTATGCTAAGACACAGAAATCTTTTTAATTGTAAATTTCTGTAGATCACAGTTTGCCCACTAGTAATGTTTAGGCTAATGTGTATTCTATATAACTACACAAGTATAACAGTTCTGCATAAATATGCCCTTAAAATTCTGTTATAGAATAATGGTAATTTTGCGCAGTTAAGAAGAGTAAGGAACCATCTATTAAAATATCATGTTAGTGGAAAAGATTCTTGAACAATATTCTGGAAGTAGTAAAAAAATGTAGAATTCTTTACTAGTAAAGAAAATATCTTTTAGACAGATCGATATTTGTAGATCAGAATACATTTTAAGCATTTGCTTCTCCTGTAGCCTACAGTCATAGCTGAAGTAGAGGTATTAATTTTAAAAATTCTCCTGTATTTTAATTAAGCATCAAATTGCATATTCTGGGAAAAAGGCCAAATTAAGTTTTACTTTCTACATGAACAATTCTGGCATCTGAATTCTGAGGCAAGTACAGTAAGATTACATGATTCCTGTGTAATTGATGAGATATTTCTCCTAATGTCTATACAGAGAAAGGTGGAAACACTCAAGAAATGAAAGATGAGAAGCAACAGGTAGTTTAAGATATCCATATCAGTCCAGGAGTGAATAGCTCTCCTAATACCCTGTCATAATGAACATATGAAAAACAATGCATTATGTCAGAAAAGTCATCTCAGAATAAGCACGCAAGATATTTTGAAGAGATAGAAAAGTATATTTCAAATGTCTTTGCAGTCTGCAAACAATATGAAAATATATTCATTACACAGAAAATGCAAAATAGAAAAAATATTACTTAAATCTAGAGAGCAAATTTAGGACACTGAGAATATTTACAGAAAATAATAGTTTAGAGTTATGGATAAACTAAAATTAATCAGAAAATCAATTTCTCAGCTAGCAATATGTATCACAGTTTTGAGAAGGTTTTCTCTATGTCTCATACCTAATGAAGAACTTTAACCTTGGCTTGTCCAGCACTAATTTCTTAAGCAAGAAACTGCATCAGTCATACACAAAATCATCAAGCAGTCAGAGTGACAGAATTTTTTGTACTATGAAATTCTTATAGCTACTTTTGGATGCACAGGTATACACACACATATATGCATGTATTCATGGTAGTTACATGAAATAAATGTATACATAAACATAAATATACATAAATGTATATCCATATACATGTTTGACATCAGGCTGCTTCCATGGAGGCAGTAGAGAGAGGCTTCAGCAGCACACATGCAAGAGGTTTATTCTTTGTTTCTTTTCACTGTTTGGACAGCTTTGACACACACACAATAAACATTACAAACTAATAAAAATACATTTTGGGGCCAAACCATTGCATATTTGTCCCCACAATAAAAAATAAATTATATTCAAAGGAGTATATTGCCAGAAATAGCCTGTAGGCATTCACTAGAGGTAAACAAGCTCTCTCTATATTTAACAGTCTTCTAGGGTCCATTCTGTGTCTCTTGCCCCACCCAGGGCCAGCCTCCAGCCCTGACAGCTGCTTCTGGCCAAGGGTCTGCAACAGGCGCAGTGGCATACTGAGGTACGGACTCAGAGCAGTGCAGATGCTGAGACCACTTTATTTGCAACAAGCACTTCTATTTATATCCGGTTTCCCTCCTCCACAGTTCCTCCTGGTAATTTTCCATAGTTGTTCTTTGTAATCTTCCACTATGCTTTGCTGGCCCATGCTGGCAGTTTTTCTTTCTTCACAGCGATTCAGAAGATGACCCATGGCTTGTTTTGCACTAAGACCTCACGGCTTGAGGACCAGTGGCCATGCAGAGCCAGCAGGCCGCACCCCCTCCCACAAGGCTCCATGGCCCAAGGACCAGAGGCTACTGTTATCTCCTTTGGCTCCTCCCACATCACAGTTTGAGGACCAGCAGCTGTGCAGGGTTAGCAGGCTGATATTGTCTTGTTTACCTCCTCCCACATCTCCCTCTTCTTTGTTTTGCACCTGCAAGACTTGCTTAAGGGCTTTATCAATAAGAGATTGCATTAGTTTTAATAAACATGGAATACAAAACACAATACCAAAGAAGATCAATAACATACAGGAAATCATAAGATTAATAACAAAAACACAGCTACAACTATTAGTTTTTTAATCAAAAGACTCAAATTAGGTTTTGCTCTCTTTCTTTTATTTCCCTTTTTTAAAAAAAAAAAACAC
>NW_010237639.1:0-6680 GCF_000690775.1 Eurypyga helias | reverse complement strand
GTCCTTCTACCAGTATGGTCGCTTGCTTGGCTCACAGGAGATTGGAATCTCCCCTTTCCCATGAGAGCTTCCATACTTACAGTCCTTAAAGCAGAGCCTTGAGGCTGCACCAGCTTATCCAGGGCCTGGATTGTAGTAGTATATTGCATCAGGATCAATAGCAGACAAGTAATCAGTTTCCAGTCATGGGGAGTAAGAAAGTAAGAGTTTGCGATGCCTTCTAACAAATTCATTGTTAACAGGGCAGTCAACCCATTATCTTTTACAGACTTGCTAAGCTCTTTTATAATCTTATAATTGAGGTGTTGCCATTGGGGTACATTTTGGCAAGTATAGTGCACTGGAAAAGCATGTAGATTTACATCACCTGCCTCCTGAGCTTTCTTTCAGACTACGCCCCATCAGTCATGAGGATCATGGGAAAACCAGTCAGGCTGCTTTTCAGGGTCTCCTGTCTTTCTTTGCTTAAAATATGTTTGATTACTTCTATCACATTCTTTTGCTCTGTCATGATGGAGTTCCTCATCACATTCTCAGCTACTTACCTTCTGTCCAGCAGTCAGGCAATTGCAGTGCACCTGGGCTTCCTTTCAACCCCTTGTTCAGCCAGGATACACCACCGCTATGACACCTCATCCACGTCATCTTATTCATGTCCTTGTTCGGGCTCCATTTGCGGCATATTGAGGCACGGACTCAGATCAGTGCAGATGCCGAGACCACTTTACTTGCAACAAGCACTTCTATTTATATCCAGATTCCCTCCCGGTAATTTCCCATAGTTCCTCTTCCACTATGCTTTGCTGGCCCACGCTGGCAGTTTTTCTTTCTCCCAGTGATTCAGCAAATGACCCCTGGCTTGCTTTTGCACTAAGGCTTCACAGCTTGAAGACCAGTGGCCACACAGGGCCAACAAGCCGATACCATCCCATTCACTTCCTCCCACACGGCTCCATGGCCCAAGGACCAGAAGCTGTCTATGGCTGACCAGCTGCTCTTAGCTCATTTGGCTCCTCCCACATCAGGACTTGAGGACCAGCAGCTGTGCAGGGTTAGCAGGCTGATATTGTCTCGTTTACCTCCTCCCACAAGGAGCCATCCTGACCAGTGGCCACTGCCATGTCACAGCCTTCCTAGGTCTGCAACTCCTACCCACTGATCTGCACCCAGCCAATAATTAGAAATATCTAGTTTCCTGAATGCCATTTCTCCCATTCACACTATCAGTTTCATAGGCTACCACAGCTGCTCAACAAATAGCTCAAACAAACACAATTGTGGATGACCCCAGGACAATGGTAAAATCAGTGCTTGGAATCTGATCCTCAGGGACACAAGCTTTTCTGTACTCTGGAATGGTCAAAGGATTACACCGATTTGTTTGTTTGTTTGGTTGGGTTTGGTTTGTTTGCTTTGTTTTGTTTTCAATGGAAACAGCCACTGAGTCTCAAATCAAGCTAAAATACTCTAATTTAAACAAGGACATGGTATATCTAAAGAAGGTTTATTACTGTCAACATCAATGTGTGAGGCTGGAGGTTAAACAAATATCATACCTACCCTTTCCAAAGAGAGAGGAGAACAGTTACACTCAGTGAATATTAAATTCAGGCAGGAGATTAGAAAAGGAAGTGGTAAGAGGAGTGAGAGTCATGATTTAATGGGTATTAAAGACACAGTGCGAGGATAGGTCCCATGCTCCTAATTCCAGGTTTTAAAGAATAACTGTCATGAGTAAATAGTTGTCAACATACAAAGTTCCAGTTCACCACCATTGTGTAAAAGGGAATGTAGCAACTAAGGTTTCATCACTTTACTCTTCTGTATATGTACAGTTTATTCCTTGTGTAGCTGTTCTCATGTTTAGTAATTGAACATGTCTTCTTCAAACAAGATGTGAATGAACAATGGGAGAAGCCTTTCTGTTATCTATGATTAATTTAGCTGCTCACACAATGAAAGTATTTCTTCCCTCACTCACATGGAAGAATTTGATTTATACCAGTAGAATAAGCAGGAAGACATGGCCTTATTTAATCAACTCCACTTTTAAAGTATTTTAAGTTAATTTTCATCTGCTACGTGGTTTACTTCATCAGTAAGTACCTCCAGAACCATCCAAACATTCTCCATCAAATTATGTCTATATTCAGTAAGTCTATAGTCAGCAAAAAAATTACTATTTCATTGTAAAAATAAAATAGCATATGAAGAAGGCCACAACAAGAATTCGGAACTTCAGCTTAGGGTTTACAGTTGCAAAACTCCAAGGTCAGATTCTAAAGACACATCTAATTGAGGAGTAAGGTGCCATAAAACTTCTTGAGAGTTACTCAGCTTGCAGTGACATCTTCAAAATACCTCATGCTGTACTAAAGACTGCCCAATGCATTAGGGACACTGCAAGTCACATCATACCATAGTAATAGGACTATCTTAAGAAAATCATGCTTTAGATTAGGATTTATTCACTCCTATTAAAACAAAACAAAACAAAACAAAAATAACTTAGCTCAATCTGTATTACATTCCCCTCCCTATCTTAATTATTCAAAATAGTAAGTGGAAAAATTTGGATTTATCTAAATTTCCATTTTTCTCTTTCAGTTCACCTTCAAGAAACTATTGAACATTTCTAGTCATGATTCAAGGAGCTGTACAAAAATAACCCCCCCCCCATATTTTATGCATGATCTCATGCACAGACAAAAGCTTGAGAAGGATGGCAGTTATGAACAATACTTTGCTTTGGTTAAAAAGACGATACTTTAAATGTCATGTCTTAAAATATATGTCTAACAGATAGTGTACTAAGATGTTATAACACTATAATTAAACCAGTGTATACTGATATTTTTATTCTCACTACAGTCATTTATTAGCATGTTTTGTTATCTGGTAAAATCTCCATTGTTTTTAAAACTGAACAGTCATTTCCTAGTTTCAGAATCATAACAATGTGTGAGCAATGAGTTTTTCAGTCTCTGCTAATTTCATGTCTTCTGGATGTAATGGCTACTCAAAGACTAATACTAGTCTTATCCATGAAAATTTAATTAACAAAATGCTGGAAGATTGGTCATATATTACTATGAGAGTAAGTAAATGTATGGAATGATGAGTGCTGTCATTTACACATTTGTATGTAGATGTCTTCCGATGAAATCTGCTTTTTAATGTAATCCTGCTGGAATTTATTGATATCATGCCAATAAAAACCAACCAACCAACCAACACAAACAAACAAACAAAAAAACCACAAACAAACAAAAAAAATCACCAAAACCTAGTGTAGAAATGAATTTTGGGGCCCATACAACATATATTACAAAATGAGCAAAGCCCTTGTAAACAAAAGTGCAATACCTAGAGATAACTGTGAAGAAGAGAAAGCCTCAAAGCCTCCCAGATTCAAGTTTACAGTAAACAACACAATTTCTTTAATTTCTTCACATCAAAAGAAAATCAAGCACCTTTAAAAAGCTGCTTCTAGACAGAGCACCCATTTGTTCTTTCTAGGCTCTCAATTTCCTTATGTAAGAAATCAGGTAAGTAAGGCAGGGAACCAGCATGGCCAAGTAAAGACCTCTTGGTCAAACTAAAGTATAAGAAGGAAATCAACAGGCAGTAGAACCAGGGAGGTGTGTCCTGGGAAGAATGTATGGATATTTCCCAGATATGTAGGGATAGGATTAGGAAAACTAAGGTGTAATTGGAGCTGAGTATGACAAGGAATACAAAGACTAAGAAAGAATTTACAGGTATGTTGGCTAGAAAAGGAAAGATTAAAGAAAATGTACCTCCTTAGTAAATAAGACAGGCAATGTGGTGACAACCGACATGGAGAAGGCAAAATTACTCACCATATTTTTGCCTCAGTTTTCAATGGTAATCTCTCTTCCCACATCTCTCAAGTCCCTGAAACATAAGACAGGGACTAGAGGAATGAAGTCCCTTTCATTGTAGGAGGAGATCAGATTTAAGACCACTTGAGGAACCTGAACACATACAAGTCCATAGGACCTGAAAAGGTGCAACACAAGGTCCTGAGGGAACTGGCTGGTGTAGTTGCCAAGTAACCCTCCATCATATTTGAAGAGTTGTGGCAATCAAAGTCCCCAGTGACTGGAAAAATGGAAACATTGCACCAATTTTTAAAAAGGGTAGAAAAGAGGACCCTGGGAACTACCTCACCTCTGTGCCCAGTAGCATCATGGAGGAGGTCCTCCGGGAAGATGTGACAAAACGTACAGAAGACGAGGACATGACTAGAGACAGCCAACATGGTTTCACTAAGGTAAAATTTTGCCTGACCAATCTAGTGGCTTTCTGTGGTGGAGTGATTGCATCAGCAGACAAGTGAAGTGCTACAGATGTCATCTACTTAGATTTCTGTAAGGTCTTTTATATGGTCTCCCACAACATTCTTGCTGCTATATTAGAGAGATATGGGTTTGATGGTTAGGTTGTTAAACATTGGCTGGATAACTGGATCCAAGAGTTAGAGTCAATAACTCAATGTCCAAGTGGGAACCAGCAATGGATGTTGTCCCTCAAGGGTTTGTAATGGGACCAGTACTATTTAATATCTTCATCAATGACATAGACAGTAAGATTGAGTGCACCCTCAGCAAGATTGCAGACAACACCAAGCTGTGAGGTACAGTCAACACACTGGAGGGAAGGGATGCCATCCAGAGGGACCTTGGCAGGCTGGAGAGGTGGTTCTGTGCCAAGCTCATGAAGTTCAACAAGGCCAAGTGCAAGGTCCTGCACCCGCATTGTGTCAGTCCCCAGTATCACTACAGGCTGGACAGAGACATCACACCTGTCCAAATGTCTGCTGGATTTACAGCTACTCAGAAGCCCATTCAAACTCTTGGAAATGTTGAAGGAATCTCAGTGAGAAATATGTAATTATCAAAGTAATGAAGCTGCAGTCTTCCTTAAAATAATGGAGTGGTGCTATCACACTAAGCACTAATGGAATAAATAATAGTATGTCTGAAATAAAAGATGAAACAAGATAATGGCTTTCAAATATTTGACTACTGGACTTACAGAGTTTTATTTGCAAAACTTTTGAACAAAAATAGCAATGGAATTACTCATTGACAATCAGAAAAAGTGAAGTTTCAGAAAATTCCTACCTTTATTTTTGTAGAGTAATAAAATTTTGTGTGACAGCACCATATTAAATGATTGATTAAAGGCAATCATTTACATTCCTTTCATATTTTCCCCTTGCTTATCAGACTTTGATCAAAAATGTTACTTTTCATCTTGATAAGATGGAATGCTTTAATATATGCAGAGTCTCAAAAAGAAAATGCAAATGCATACACATATTGAAAAATCAACAAAGCTAAAAGGGGAAAGTTGGATGTCATTTGACCTAAGAAAATTCCTCCTATTTTCATTTCTTTTTCTCTACTTTCATATCTTCTTCCTACAAACCAGGAAATGTGTAATAATATTTAGAAATGAGACATCCTTAGAAAAATTTATCAAAAAGATGTTCCTGAAGCCCTGTTTGTTTGTTTGTTTGTTTTTTAATGTCAGATTACTCAGTCACAGACTTTGGCCTTAATTTTTTACAGCATACATACAATTTCTTCTGTGATACTTCAACTTAAGCTATGGGTATCCCTCAGGCGGTACGGTGTGTGAATTATTTGAGTTCCTAGGAAGAGCATTCTGCAACTCACCTTTCAGTTAATCTGTTAAGGTCTCCAAAGAGAGAAAGCAAATACATTGCTTAGGAGGAAATGTTTCAGTTTGCAAAATCCGCCTATCCTGTGCTGTGCCATTATGATCCTTTCAAATGAGTAACACAGATATATTTCTTAAAAGCTTTTAAGGCTGAACTTGCAATGAACTTCTGATCATTTTAAGTCAGACATGCTACATTTCCAAATGTGACAGAAGTATCTGTAACTCTATGAAAATAAGGCTCTAGTTCATAGGAACTACTTTAAGATTTAGTGCTGGTTTCAGTCAGGAATGATCTGCTCTCTTACAGAAAGCTGGCTGGCCTGCAGTGGCTCTGAGATATTGTTTCATTCCATGATACATCAATCTCAGTGGTCAGTTTGCAAGGCCTGAAGTTTGCAAGGCAGGAAAGTGGCCTAGAAGAGGCAGAGGCTTAGGCTTTTTGGGGCTAGAAGATAGCTTTTCTGATAGCTCCCTTTGTTCACTTCTGGTGGGCTTTTAGGAGAGAAGAAGCTTCTTTTGTTAGGCTGATTGATTTTGGGGGAGGTTAGAATTTTCTTTCTCCCTGCTCTCAGACTTTTGGGCTTGGGGTGGGTGTGAGGGGTTTCTCTCTGGTTTTGGGTTCATGTGGGTTTTTGTGTGTGTGTGTGTTTGTGGTTTTTTGTTTGTTTGTGCTTGTTTGTTTGTTTGTTTTTCTCTCCTTGGATTTTTGCTTGCTGTCTTGGGATCTGGCTGTATTAGTCCATGGGTGGTGAGTTACTGCATCATATGTTCTATTTTTTCTTGTTTTAGTTACTTATTAACAGTAGTATTGTTAGTATTAATATAAGTTTAATTCATATAATTAAATAGTTCTTATCTCAATTTTTATGAGATTCCTTTTTTTTTCCCTTCCACCCTTCCTTACTTAGGGGGGAGTTAGGGGGTGGTAGAGCAACTTAACTGGTCCTTAATTGCCAGATAAAGCT
>NW_010237638.1:2820-22073 GCF_000690775.1 Eurypyga helias | reverse complement strand
GGCGGGCCGCCTGCGCTCCTCCAGCCCCGCAGCGCCCTTCGTCGTGTGCGCGTCACGCTGCGCTGCTCCGGGTAGCCCGGACAATGAGCCTTTTCTTTGGTTCCTCTACGCGTGCACCAGACCTGTGTCCCTGCCCATGGCAGGGGGGTTGGAACTAGGTGATCTTTAAGGTCCCTTCCGACCCAAACCATTCTATGATATGCCCGGCGTTTCCAGCGGCCCTTATTCCCTGGCACTCTGCGCATCCCTTCCTGCTTGCGTTCCTCTTCCCACCTTTGCACCTGCAAAACCGGGCCGGAATCTGCCACCGCAGATGCAGTTGCTAGTCAAGTGTGGAACCGGTACCCGAACCCCATACATACAGTCTGCAACCATCATCTGTTTTTTCCTTACAAACCTTGTAATAAACATGTGATGGTACGTTTATGTGCTTGCCATGCTTTTCTGCCAAAACATAGCAGTTTTTTCTTCATTTACTCCACTTGACTTTCCACTCTGTCATTAATTTCAATTAAGTTAAAGTTGTAGTTGTGTGTCTTTCAGTTTCAGTGAATACTATACTTCCTCATCCTGCCCTCTGCTCCAGGGTGCAGTTGCGTGTCTTCTTCACTCACATTTGATCCTAGATCATTAGCCAGGCTCTGGCAAATGGAACATATAAAATTAAATAATTGTTTAGTCTTAGTGTCAGGAACAAAACATAAATACCTGAAAAAAGCCTGCTCATATATATTTTCTAAGTAGAGCCCTAGCAGGCTTTAGTGGACATCCTAAGTTACCCTCACTTTAGTAGTTCAGTAATGCTGGTAACAAGGTGAGAGCAGGTGGGAAGACCTGTTTTGGCAGCATTCCCTACATATATATACTGCCTTAAAGAGGGACTGAAACTGGAACCACAAATACTACAGTATGACTGGTAGTCACTTCAGGAGGAAAAATAAGTGTATTGTTTTCTTCTCAAATACCTTAAGATAATATCCACGAAAACCAATGCAAAGTCTGTATCCTAGTGCCCGAGTTAATAAGCATTTCATCCTCATTGGTGATGACAGTAGAAACCTGTAATCAGGATCCCAAATAGCACAGTTAGGATTTCTGCTGGTAAGTAACTTGGTTACTGTAGAACTGCATCATCTCTTGTATTTCAAATTTTCCCACCTGCTTTTGATGGGCTGGATGGGATTTGCCTGGTTTTACAACCTGAACACATTTCACAGACTTGCTACCTTGTTTCTGGCTCTGGTTTGGTGTCTTCTAGTTGAGTTGCCTTAAAAGTGCAGAGGCAAACCAAATATTTTCTGACAGCTGCTTTTCTTTTCCTTGGGGCCAAAATCAAAAGCTGCCGTCTTCAGGAAGTGGAATGCAGCAGTCTCAAACTTGTCTGAAAACAGGGCCCTTGGCTGGCAGCTCTTTTGTTGTCTTATATTCAAGAAGGCACCTGGAGGTACTTAATCTGTTTTTTCCCTTTCATTATTTTTCCTTTTGTTTCTTTTGCTATTGATTTAACCTACAGTTGATATACAACCAACACTGTTAGGCAGTTTACTGCATAATATTTTTAAAATGGTAGGTTATGCCCATATATCTGCTTTGCATGCAACGTTTGTTTATTTTCAGCATGTTTTCCAGTCTTTAATACCAAACATGAAGTTTCTGGTATAAACAATCTTAGCCCAGTGCACCACCTTGGGTTCCGGTTTCTACAAAGTGGTTAATGGCAATACTGTCTGTTTGTTTAGTCTCTGTATGTGCCGAGTTGTTACAGTGTAGCTTTCACTTTCTGCTGTTGTGTTCACTAGAGGACAACGATGTAAACAAGTGGCTGCAGCTGTGGTAAGGATGCCAGTGCCATACCGGGGACTTCCCGATATGCAGGACACAGTAGTGGAGAAGAGGCCGTGCAGATCCCTGCATCACCTGTGAACTTAGTCCACAAACACCTCACATTTCAAACTTCACAGGATCTCAGGATTGCTGAGGTTGGAAGGGTTCTCTGGAAATAGTCTAGTCAACCACCTCTGCTCAGTGCAGCGTCAAGTAGAGCAGGTTGCTTAGGGCCATGTCCATTTGGGTTCAAATATCACCAAGGATGGAGAGTCTATAACCTGTTTGGACCAGTGTCCAACCACCCTCAGGGTAAACCCAAGCTTTTTCTTATATTTATAGAATCATAGAATCATAGAATCACTGGGTTGGAAAAGACCTTAGAGATCATCCAGTCCAACCGTATCTGTCCACCACTAAACCATATCTTTCAGCACCTCATCCACCCGTCTCTTAAACACATCCAGGGATGGTGACTCCACCACCTCCCTGGGCAGCCTGTTCCAGTGTGTGATAACCCTTTCAGTGAAGAACTTCTTCCTTACATCCAATCTAAACCTCCCCTGGCGCAGCTTGAGTCCATTCCCCCTCGTCCGATCATCTGTCATTAGGGAGAAGAGACCAACACCCACTTCTCCACAACCTCCTTTCAGGTAGTTGTAGGCAGTGATCAGGTCTCCTCTCAGCCTCCTCTTCTCAAGGCTAAACAAGCCCAGTTCCCTCAGTCACTCCAAATTAAATGGAATTTCCTGTGTTTCAGTTCATGCCTGCTACCTCTCATCCTTTCACTGAATAGATCTTGGCTTCATCTTTTAAGCCAGGAAAGAATCCAGCTTCATCTTTGCTTATTGTGGCAAAATATTAAAGCTCAGTATTTAATTAATGTTTCATATTACTTTCCTGAGTATCCCTTCCCGAGGCTAGTTCTCATACTGAGGGGTGCTTCTCAGGCGGTCGTGTTTAAGCTCTTGTGTTTCATTGTAGACTACTTAGGAGTGAAATGCTTCATCTTTTAAGCCAGGAAAGAATCCAGCTTCATCTTTGCTTATTGTGGCAAAATATTAAAGCTCAGTATTTAATTAATGTTTCATATTACTTTCCTGAGTATCCCTTCCCGAGGCTAGTTCTCATACTGAGGGGTGCTTCTCAGGCGGTCGTGTTTAAGCTCTTGTGTTTCATTGTAGACTACTTAGGAGTGAAGGGGGGTGAAGTAGGGGTTACTCTTGTTTTAAAAGATTACCTGTAAAAATGTTTGTAGCTTTTATGAAAAATGGCGTTTGACTATAGTGTGATTAGATTTAGATCCTGTGAAAGCCCTCAGTATTATTTAGATAAGTGTTATCTTCTGGTTTTGCTAGTTAAACTCTGAAAGACTTTAATTTTCCTAGACTTAGGCTTAGATAAATATTTGTTTTAGCCTGTCATTATGTTGACTCCACAGAAGTTTCGTACTGGCTGATTCACAACTTTTCCCCCTTCCCCTTTTTTGAAGGTACTTAAAGAAGCATGGTGATTTAATTACTAATTGTTTTCATCCTTTAAATAAATTATCATCAGTCTAATCACTAAATGATCAGATTTAGCTGTAGAATTCAGCCTCTTAATCCTGCTGGTGCTGGATGTTCTTTAAACCTTAGGAAAGTATGGAAGAGGCAGCTTCTTCCCATGCTTTGAGAACAGAATCATGAGCGTGTTTGAAACCATGTTGGCCATTTGTTTCAATAATAATGGAGATCATTCTTGCTGCCTCTTCATGAACAGTTACATTTCCCTTGTCATCATCATCTTCCTCAGATGAATGAAGACCGGTCAAGCCAAGCAAAGGTGAAGGATGGAAAAAATGTGACAATGGTCAAGTGTTCAGTTTCATAGCTGAAGTGTCTTTCTAAAGAAGATTTTTCTAAAGCATTTCCATTTCCAAAAGTCATCATCTCTTCCAACTTATGGTCCTGTCTAATTTCCACATCATCTGCTCCTTCCTGTCCATTTTCCACATTGTATATACTGTCTGTGTGTATTTTTTAAACTGCTGTATGAATTGATTGTATTAATTGTTATGGGGAAAATTGGTTTGTTACCTGTCGGATTGCTGAGCGTCTCACTTTCCAAGAACACGCCTTCAGCAAACAGCAAGGTTTGGCCGTATTTCCTATTTGCTTCTGTGTGCAGGACTATGTGTTTATGCTTGTGTATGTTTGCAGGACTGAGAAGGAGGTGAATAGTACACGGTGATTGTTACGGGTTATAAAATATGTGAAGGAAAAGAAAGTATTAAAAGGAGCTATTTAGGAAACAATAAGGAAGTGGAAATTATGTTCACAGTCAGGACATAGCTTATTATTTTGCTTGCAGGCACAAAGGCAAGGTGTCCTTTCATTTCATATATAACATGCCAGGTAGGTTCAATCTGAGGCTGCTTCCTGGCTTCTTAAAGGATCTTTGTCATTCTCTTTTCCTTTTTTTTAGTACTTCACCTTTCTCTGCAACTTCCTGATTATACGGCAAGAAACTAGGTTCAGCTGTCTTCTCTTCCTACAGAAAGTGGGGACAGGATTTTTGAGATTTTTACCCCTTTTTCTTCATATGAGTTACTCGGGAAGAGCTTGAGTTAGCTGGCTATATCTTTTCTAGACAACACAATAAAATCAGCATTGTTCTTCTCAATGATAAAGCTTCTTAGGGAGTTTTTGTCCCTGAGATCATACTGTTCCTTAGATGGTTTGCTGTATTTTATAGGTACAAAAGAACCTGTAAAAGTACAGCAATATTAGCATCCCATAACTCGGGATAAAATTATTGCATCAGCTGACACTTGGAAAATTACCTTTGTTGGAGCAGGTTTTGAGAGATGAATAGTTACATTCAGAAGGCTTCATAGTTATCTCCTCTCTGTGTGCTCTGAGGAAGTAATTACTCTTCACTGTATAGTGTATTTTTCAGTTTGATGTCTTGAATTCTCATTTTTCAGCATTTATCATCAGCTCACTTTTTGTCATTCCAAGTCTCTTTGGTAGGAAAAACTTAAATGGCTGTCATCCAAACTACTTTGTACTATTTCAACTGTAAGCCGTCCATGCCAAGCTCTTCATCCCTTTCTAACTTGCTAGTTGACCAAGTTCTTTTTCTGTTCCTCCTTTTTTTTTTAGTGCCATTTTAATTTCTTAACACTTTCTCATATTAAATGAAATCACAATCTTCCCAAAAGATTTTTTAATTGAAAATAAAATATATAGTAAAAGCTTAGAAGGAAAAAATTCCATATGTTAGAAAAATATGGATAATTAACCCAAATGGTTTTGGCCAGGGTTCCAGCCCAGTGAATAATTTCCATGAGTCACTGGTCTAGCACTTGGGTGATGTGACTGCAGGACATATTGGAAAAACCACAGTGAGAGCCAGGCTCTGCCTTGTTAAAGTTACTGGGAAATTTTCTCAATGTACTTCCTTGTGAGTGAAAGAAAATCCTTCATTTGTTAGTGCTCCACCACTCCTCAAAAAAAACCCTACAGTGAGCTGTGGATCTAAGCGTGTGTCTTTCATCACAGACACTTTTAGATCTTAATTCTACATCCCATTCTTGAATTCTGTCTTTAAGTTTCTGTAATTGAGATGTTTCTTGTGACCCACCGAAACTCAGCCGGCTGAAGTGATCCAAAGCTTTTCTATCTGCAGGCTTCGTATGCAGTGGGTTGCTTTCCATCATCATAAATTAGTCAGCAGCCCTCAGCATCCTCGGCTGTACCCTTCCTGAAATTCTAATTTTCTTCAACTTCCATGGACTTCTCTTGTATTCCTCTTAGTCCTCCTATAAAGGTCTTTGCTGTTGTCATAGAAGGTGATGATAGTTTGCTGGGTTAATGATACATCTGCTTCTGCTTGTCTTTTTTCATGCACGATTTCTTTTCTTTTACTTAGTTAATGCCGCATTTGGGCCAGGAGGAAACAAAATTGCCTCTTTTTATTCTTTCTGTAGCACTTAACAGAGCACTATTTTGGCCTGTGGTTAGAGCTCCTCTGGGATAGCAGCAAATGTTGTTTTGTTACTCCTAATTAAAGTGTGTGGAAACCAGAACTGAGGCCTAGGAGTGCTTACGCGCTTCTGCTAAAAGCACAATCTGGTCTTGCAGGAATGTCGGTTACTTAAATTCCTCTGCTGGTCTTGTGGAAGAAAGATTGCTTTTTCTCACAGAACTTGTCTTCTTGCTAAATCAAGCAGTGAACCAATTGTAATTTTTTTAATATTCATTTCTTGGTTAGAGGTCCCTTGAATAAAGACATTGATAGAGGAAAATTTTCATGTTGAATCGGCGTCGTCTCTTCACTCACAAAACCAAAACAGGTAAATCTGTGACCCACAGGAGTTTTGAAGTGGACTTGCTGTGGCCGTATCTGAGTACATTATCCTAACTGATGTTTGAAGATGCCTTACAGCAAGGACACAGGTTTGCATCTCTTCTAAGGCCGTTAGCTACTAAAAGATTTGACATCTCTGCTGTCTGTCAGATCGGTCTGAAATTGCCCCAGAAATACTGGATGATTTAAAACCACAGAAACAGAGGGAGGGGAAGTACAGGGATCATAACATGAGTGATGTGATCTTAGGCGCCTCGTTTTCTTACGAAAAATAGATTAACAATCCTGTAACCCTAAACTATTTTTACTTCTGCAGTCTGTAAAAATATGTTTTCCCAACTTTGCACAGATACAGTGTCTTGAGCTTGTGGTATTGTGTTATCCCGCGCCATGCTGGTGTGCTCTGCCTGACCTTTATTTCTGTTTATGCCAATCTTTTACCTGTATTCATGGAGTCTAGTAATAAATACCCAAGTCAACAGAGCTTCAAGTCAAATAAAAACTCTCCTTCTTATAGTAAATTACTCTGATTATCACAACATGGAAACTGAAGAAGAGGAAGGTAAAGTGGCTTCTGATGGAGGAAATGACGAATGACTTGAGGCTGCCAGTATATAATTACGGAAATTTCCAAGTAGAAATAAATAAATGCACATTAAATGACATTAAACATAAAAGCTATATTGTATTTTCATGATTTGCAGAAAGCAAAGCAAGCTGACCACATCGAGTGTTAATATTGATCAAATAGTTACATTTTAGGGGTCACTAGACAGCAGAATAACCTGTTATTCAGGAAATATCTGCAACGTACAACTCATGCTGAATTAAATTAAAATCAGATTTGTAATATCTTTATTTTAATTATCCTAACTCCTATATTTTTTTCTAATCTTAATTAAATTTTAATATGAATATAGTACTGCAGGTTTATTTTAAAATTAGACTAATTTAAACTATTTTAGGGTAATTGGTCTGAATTTCTTTACTGTGCCCTTTCTTTGATACTGTAGTGTTTTGTGAAAAGATGTCCAGTTTTATTATGTATATACTAGATCTTTAACATAATTTTTATGCTTGCTTCAGAGAAAATTCCGTTACTAAATTAGCATGCTTTTGAACTGCACATGTCAATATCGGTTTGTTATCTTTTTACGGGGATAGAAGGCAAGGACTGTCAACACATAAGGCCTTTGCCGCCAAGAATATTGCTTTGGGCTTACCACTCTGACTGTTTTGAATGTTGTTTTGTTTTCCCTTGTTTTGTCTGTGCTCCTTGCCATCAGCATAGAGTGGGAGGGACAAGTGTGGCACCGCAGTGCATCATGTGGGTTCCATTTGTCCATCCCCTTGCACCTTGCAGAAATAGGTTCTGTGTGGACCTACTGCTTTCAAGGCCACTAAAAGTCCAGGGCTACTCACAGTATCTGCCCAAAGACTTTGACTTCCTGGGCTCCCAAAACCTGGAGACTTTTACTTTCAGGGCTCTAAAAAGGCAGAGGGTAGGCCCTCACCAATTCGCTTACAGCCCACGCTGCCATCTCTTTCTTTCGCTGGAGAGTACACCAGTTTGTGAAACTTCCTCACCCACCAACCTTCCCTTTTTTACCTTCTAATTTCTTTCAACTTAGGCTGTTGAATGTTGGAGGAGATTGACATTGCTACAAATACTTGCTTTGGAAAGATACTGGGTGATCTGAAAAATTAAAACCAGTGTCTTGTGTCTTCTGTAGAGTTAAAATATTTTAAAGCTTGAATATGTACTTTTTACTTTTTTGCAGATCCAGTCTTGCTTATGGAATTGTTGAAGATCTGAGATCAATGAGAAAACATTTTTGCATGCAAGAAAAGATCATTTTGGTTTATCTGTTTTAAAATCATCAAGTGTGGCACTTGATGACTCATCTACAAGATTTCTTCACTGACGTCTGAAGAACAAAGTGCTTTTCAACCTGTCCTTCTGTAGCACTATGACTAACTGTAAAGGCAGATCTACCGTCTCCAAAACAAACAGCAGAGTTCGTGACAGGGAAGGTTTTGTAAACTGGACCATAAATCTTAATACCATTCAGTCCGATAAATTTTTGAGACTGCTTTTGAGTATGGTTCCTGTTGTTTACCAAATAAACCAGGATGAAAGACACAAAAAAGCGAATGGTGTCTGGCAAGATGGATTACAACAGGCAGGACACAATTTTAATGTTAGGTCTGAACAACACACAGAGTACCATCACTTCTTGGAACCAGGTTTTCATGGTAGTAATGGACACAGCCCCTCTAGCTGTAGCCCTAAATATGATGATTTCACCAGTTACAATTACTGTGATGGAATGGACGCTTCAGAAACAGATGCCATGTTGCAGGAAGACAACCTATCCAGTGACAGTAATGAAGATATCATTGTGGAAGGGAGTAGAAAACAACCCAAAGAATCTAGTAGTATTATGGCATTACAGATACTCGTACCATTTTTGCTAGCAGGATTTGGAACAGTTTCTGCTGGCATGGTTTTGGATATTGTACAGGTCGGTATTTGCTTTGGAAGGTGTGTGTTTTTAACAGGTAGTCTGTGGGGTTTATAATTCTATTATGGGATTTTGTAGGTGTTTACAATATTGAGAAGTAATTAGGTCTGTGTATGGTTCTGCTACTGTAAACTCCTTTTCCCAAAACCTCATGTGAAACAGTTCCAATGTTTAATTTGGAGTCATTTGAGTCTTGGTAAGTGTTGCCTCTTAGCCACAGTGAGCTAGTGAGTAAAACTGTTACCTTCTGCTTTAACTAAGAATATTGACACTAGTAAATGTATACGTGGTCAGGTGGAAGTTGTAATTAACTGTGATGCCACAATACATAGGAGTTAAAAAAGATTAGAAGAATTTATTGCATTATTTCATCTCCTTGTGTGCTTCAAGTCTATGCAATTTCTGAAATACTGTGTAGACTTGGTCCATGATAATGCATGTGGTATATGAAAATGTGTATTATGTTAGTATGTTCTACAAAATTCATACGATTGAGAGCTTTTTTGAATATTTAGGTGAATATTCAGTCAGTAAGTGACTTTTTTAATATGACATTAGGTATACTGAACACTCAGAATTACAGACGTGAATGGTGTATAGGGCTGCAAAGTCATGCCCACCTTGAAATATAATTGTAGTAGGTCCAGAGAAGCCAGATTATCTTGGTTTGTGGTTGCAGATTTAACTGGTAATATTTATTCAGGGTTAAGGTAAAATAGAGCTTTCTCTATATTTTAAGATTTAAGTTTAATAATATTTCTAAAACCTGCTTCTGGAGTATTATATCACTGAGATGCTACTGATACGGAGCATTTTTAGGACTGGTTTCTATCTTAACACGGTTGTAGATGTCAGTGGCATTTCAATGGAGTTAAAAGTAACAGTTGCCTATGAAATTATTCTTTGTGCAGTGATATTTAAAGAAAAATCAGTAGAAAGTATTGGTTAGTAAAGGTTTATTGGACTAGCGTGTTTTCTTGCCTTTTTGTATTTTGAAGGCTATATTTACTTTTATTTCCTACCTAATCTATGTTTTTTAAAAGAATGAAATTTCTTATAAATAAAAACCTCATGGAATCTCTCTTCCTGTATGTGTAGATTCATGAAAAATACTAAATAACCACAGTATTCACACTGAAAGACAGTAGAGAATCTGGTTCTTGTTCTGCTTTATTTCATTTAGCTTTAAGGTTTTCCTTAGATACACTTAAAGAGATTATACAGTTAATTTAAAGAGGAGTAAGAGAGGGGGGACCATCTTTGTCACTCAAAATTTTGAGGGAGTAAAGGAAGCTTGGACTTTCATTAGTTGCAATGAAAAGACTCTTCTATACATCAAGAAAAATAAAAATTGGCATGCAAACGTTACTGCTTCCTTGCATGGTTTTACGTCAATCTTGTGCTTTGCTCATTTACATCTTACCAATTTATTCTTTGTACAGATTCTTCGTTTGTGTTCTGTTAATATATAATTTACTTCATGTTGCAGCATAATGATCAGCCAAAAGAGGCAGTTGTGCCTACTGCCACTATGGGCTTCCAAGCCAACACAGCTGAAAGGGAAAAGATGAAAATATTATTGCAAATTAAGAGCAGAATTCAAGAGCAGTCATAGCGCCTGGTACTATTTTAAAGTCATTGAAAAACCCCCTTCAAATTAATGACAACTTTTTTTTAACTAGGTTTCTTTTAGGGCTAAGTTTTGTCTCTCTTACTTTTAATATTCTAATTTTTGAAGTAGTAATATGCAGTCATAAATCTATTTTATCTAGATAGATAACAGTTCTGGCCTTAGACTTTTAGGTCTAATATAGGAATACTGATTTTTAGAGGTTTAAGTTACGAGTTACAGAATTTTTTGAATGCTTTTCAGATGGGCTAGAGAATTTTTCAATTGATTTTTTTCTTTCCCACTATATCTTTAAATAGCACTGGGATGTGTTCAAGAATGTTACTGAAGTTTTTATCTTGGTTCCTGCACTTCTTGGTCTCAAAGGAAATTTGGAAATGACTTTGGCATCCCGGCTGTCAACTGCTGTGAGTAACTTTGTCTTCCCCTTCTCTCTTCAGATACATATTGTAAATATTTCAAAAAGAAAACAAATCTTTGGAACACAAGTGGTTTACGTTTGTGGCTTCATCTGGCTGTTACGGGGGCTCTTTAGATCTGTTATTAAATTGGCAAAGTTAAAAAGGTGACCCTCTTCTAATCTCCACACATCAAAATTTTACTTCTTTGGTCTCTTCTGTGTCATCATTCACGACAGATAATATCGATTTTTGAGATTTACATGTATATTCTGTAGGGCTGATAGATCTATCTGGCCTTGGTGAAGTTTGAACATTGTGAACACATTTTGCTAAAGTACATTTGTGTGGCACCAGAAATGAAGCATTGCTCCCATTGCTACTCCAGACCTTTGTTGAACAAACTAAGAAACTCTTTTGTAGCTTTCTGGCTAAATAATTCTATTCCTTTTGTTGTGGTGGTCGTGGTGGTGGTTTTTTTGGGTATGCTTTGTGTGTGTGTGTGTGTGAACACTAACATAGTATGACTAGGTTTTATTTATGTCTTCTTTCTTAAGTATTTGTCATAGTTCTTTTTTGTATCTCAGGAGATATTCCATCCTTTGTTTTTTTAGCCTCAGCAAGCCATATTACTTTGCCATGTATCTTTTCCCTGTGTGTGGATAACTATTGTGAACAGAATGTTCTAATAAAGTGGGCAGTTTCTGGTACCTGAGCTGGGTGTATCTGTACGACACTGCCTTATGCGGCACTTCTCCTTTGTAAGACAATCTGTCTGTTTTCCAGCAAGGCCCACTCTCTCTGCCTGTTCCTGCTTGAATGAATCTTTCTAAAAACTGTTTGGTCAAAGGTGAGGCCTCACTATGGTTTTGTAGAGCAGCACTTCCTTCTTCTCTCAGAAATTGCTCTTGAACTTTCTAAGTTCCTATGTGCTGATTTTCCTAGCAGTGTCAGATTTAGACCTTAGCCAATTTGTGATCAATGACTGTCCTAGTATTCCTCCTTTTGTGTTACTTCCAGCTGCCACTCCCATCTTCTGGCAGCAATGTGGTTAGTCCGTAAGTGCATGACCTTGCATTTCTACTCTTGAATTTAATCTGTTTTCATTGCTGGAATCCTCAAGGTCACCAGTTTTTGTATAATATTACAATGCTTTATATTAACAAGGGCTTCCAGTTTTTTGTCATTAATAAATTTCATTGCCAGATTATATTGAGTTTTTGCCCAAATGCACACAGTGATGGACATAGGACTGCTAAGGCTATGAAGGTTTGTGTCATACCCATTATAGAAATTGGTTACTTTTGCCCTATGTCCATTCTTTAATAAATAAGAATTGGCATGTTTCGTTCCTTCTTTCTGAACTGCAGCCTTAGCTATTCAGTCTTGTTTTCTGGTTGATTTTATTGCTCTACTTTTCTGTGTATTACTTCTGTTAACAGCCCGCTCTGAGAGGGCTTAGCTTGAGTAGTGTTGCCAGTGCCACTTTACCGCTATCATTAAGTCTCACCAAGACAGAAATCACCTGATCCTTTAGAGATTTTTATTCACGCATGCCATGAAGGCTTCCTCTCACCCCAGAAATTGTCATATGTCTGTCTTGGCCAAATCAGGTTAGCCAGCTCTGGTCACGTCCTTCCACCATGAAGGATAATTAACTAGCCAAGAAGTAGTCAGTGAAGTATACATTTCTCTAGGCAGTGCTCTGTGGCCTTACCTGATGTCACAGTCACAGCACCACTGGCATCGAGCTATTTCCCAGCTTTGCATTAAGAGATGTGGGATTTTTTGTTATTTGTTTGTTTTCTGATGGCTCCTATTTCCTTGTGTGACCGGTTTTCCTCAGGAATCATGACAGACCGGACTAAGTCACACAGGTGATTGAAATACTTTCTGCCACTTCCTTAGTCATATTGCAAGCTCACTGAACACCCTTCACGGGCAGCAGGTAGAGGCGTGACATGGTTTGGTGAACGTTCTCTCTTTTGCCAGTGGTGACTCTAATTTGTTCTAGCTGGTGAAGAGCTCAGTGTTGTAGGGTCTGTGTATGCACAACTGCACAACACAGTGGAGGCTTAAGGGAACAATACTGTACAAAATAAGAACAGTATGGATCATTCACTATCAGGAAATGCTAACAAGACTATAGTTAGTTTTTATATGTGAAAAAACCAGAAAAAATATAGCTTTTATCTTGCAGAGAACCTTCCAACTTTCTCTTATGTGTATTTTTTTATGCTCAACATCAGTTGCAATGGGCACAGCTCTGCAAGCTGGCGAATAGCCAGCCACATCCCCCAGAGTGCTACTGTGGCAGCAAACAAATACACAAGAACTCAGTAATGTGTCTAATAGTTAGTTTAAAAACAAAAACAAAAACCCTATGGAAATCTATGTTACATGTAATTTGTTACAGGTGACAACTTGGGTTTAGTTGCCATATACGTACTTAAACTCCCGCACTGATGCCTTGATAGCTCTGCTTCCCTCAGGTTTTAAAAAAAGGTGCTGTATCATCCCTTAATGGAGAGTTTAATCAAAAAGCTTCCTACTGGACCTTTAATTTACATGCCATTTCTCTCAGATCTCTGTGAAAGAGGTTGTTCTGACCTTTGTACTCTTCACATTGATTTCATTGACCCCCTACTCTCTTTAGCCAACCAATGTTTGGTCCTGTCAACCCTCATCCTAGGTGAAAACTGCAGTGTATTAATTCAGGGCATATCTAAACAGTTTTTTGGAGGCAGCTGTATGATTAATCTTCCTTTCTCTGACCTAAACTTGCACCAGCTGGCTCCCCACCAGATACTGTCCTTACAGTAAATGCCAGACTGTGCCCTGTGAATAACTTTACTGTTGAGTGGGAAATTTCTAACACGTGTTCCACATTGGAGCTAATACATACCTTTCTTGCTCTGTTAGCTTATAATTGCATCTGAATTTGTAGACGTGTCTGTGCTGTTGGGGCTGTAAACTAGTTACCTTTACTCTGTTGTAATTATGTAGTCAGCCAAAAAGTAATGCTTACTAGCAAGTTTCTGTTATCCGTAATATATCTGGCTTCAAGTTCTGCCTGATCACCTTAATTCATCTTGTTGCCCAAATTCCTACCTAAGCAGCTTGTTACTGGTCATTCACAATTTCACATCCCCTTGAGAATCGGTCATTTCATGAAATCTGTCCCAAGACACTCTTTTCAGTCAGGGCATAGCTTGTACTCCTCTTTGTTAGTGTTAATGTCAACTGTTCTTTCTCCCTGTGCTCCTGTGCTCCTGTAACTGTGTGAGGTGTTCTCAGGTCAACTGCCCATTCCAGCACAATATTTATATTGTGTGGTTTGTGTTCTTCAGCTTTTCTCTGTAGCTTGAGTCACTCGCATTGTCTCAGCTCACACTGTTGGCTTTTCTCCCTATTCCTTTTTCTTTTTTTCTAAGTGAAAGTAAACAAACCAAACCCAACCTGACACCAAAATCCCACTCATCCAGTCATCCCTGTAAACTTCTGCAGACTCTTGTTTTGGCTGTGTGTTATCAGTTAGGCATTAGCAATGTGACTTTGCAAGCCTTTTGTTTAGGTCCATGTATTCCACAGTACCACCATAAACTTCATCTTACTTTAAGGAAATCTGCAGCTGAAAGGAGTCGCCCTGCTCTTTTTCTCCCTTCCAAACTTAAGAGCATTTGTGCGTGGTTACATGGTTGCCTGTGGTGGATCACATCATTTTGTAGAAGAGAACCCCTTTTTGCTCCCTGAAATAACCTGTTTCCATCAAACCAGCAAGCAAATTTATGTTGCCATGAGTTCATTCATGGAGATGATAGATCTGGTTCAAGAAAGAAAACATGAACATGTAGCTGATAGTAGAGAAGAACTTTGCCATTTAGGAGCATCTCACTTGTAGGCTGGATTAAGCATTTCGCAATGTTACTGTTTTAACAGGGATTTTTTGGAACTTTCTTTGAAAAACTTCTTCAAAGCAGAAAAAGAGTGAAGCTCTCCATATCCTGCCATTTCTGTTGCTTAACATATGTATTTAAGAAGGATGCAACGGAGATTCTTATCTGCACTTCCTTAGACTGAGATAAAGTGTCTTATAAGTTAGCATTTCTTATAATACTTTGTTCCTCACAAGTCACGACTATCGCAAAATGGAATAAAATGGAAAAGAAATGGAAGCAAAACCAACCGGAAAGAAATTATCAAAAGAGGAAAAAATATGCATTAAGACTTTCTGTGCCTTGAGAAGTATGTTGTATTATAAATCAGTTATCTGTGGGGAAGAAAACGCTAGATTTTATGCTCAACATGTAAAAAACTATCTCAGAAAGGAAGTTATTTTAAATATGGTCATAATGCAGTGGTGTGTATTGTTCTTCAGATCTTGTCCTCCAGCTCAAAAAACCAAGTCAAAGTAGGAAATACATTGTAAAAGAGTATGTATGTATCCTTTGTTTCATAGAATAATTTATTTGCTGTCTTTCCAGCTACAGCCTTAGGACTGGACTTGTGTCATTCACAGCATCATAAGTTTCTAGCTGCGTTGTATAAATGAAAAATTAAAAAACCACGGCATTAGATGTGGTTTCTGATCTTCTGTAAGCACTTGCAGGTTGCCTCTGCAGGCAGTTTCACTGCCATCAATTAGCACACTTGCATGAGAGTGTGTGTGTCCACACACACATTTCTACATGTTTTTCTACTGGCTCCTAGAATTTAAGGGCCGTAGAAACAAGCTCAGCCTAAAGTGACTGAGCACTGATGTTTCCCTTCCAGCCACTGATCTAATCGCTGGTGGTGCTTGGACAGGAATGGAATGTGAGGAGGCCAGTAAGCCACCTTGCACAGTAAGCTAATGTTAAACAAGTTACTATGTAAAACAGCATCAAGTTTAGCTGCTTTTGGATAGATACTCTAAGTACAATTTAAAATCAACAGCGATGCTTGCCGTGGAAAAAAGTATAGCTTGGTTTTAAGTTGCTTTCAAAATGCTTTCTTTTTTTTTGTATGAGCTGAATTACTTGTGGGTTTCTGCCTTGTCAGTGCATTTTCTCAAGTAATACAATTTTAAACCCAAATGTCTGAAATTCTTCTGTAATTTTGACAGGTAAATATTGGAAAAATGGATTCTCCCATTGAGAAGTGGAACCTAATAATTGGCAATTTGGCCTTAAAGCAGGTAACTATAATGGACTTACTGATTAACTCTTGTTAGTGAGCAAGGTTATTGAAAAGGTCCGTCACAAACAGTGGTAAGTATGGAGATGGGCAGTAGCTCAACTGCCCTGGCTCATATTTAACATACAATGTACTTCTTCTCTAAAATGATACAAGCTTATATTTATACGAAAAAGAGGTAAGGTATTCTTTCTGACTGTACCAAGGGTATTTCCTTTTTAATTTTTCTGAGAGAGGATCTGAGGACGATTAGAGAAAAATTTCAGTTTTGGCAAAACCATTTAAATTTGATCTCTCAACTGTTTTCAGTACTGTATTTGCATTGGCTTCAAAGTTTAAAGGAAGTATGTGGTGGAGCTTTTGGACAATAAACAGTATTTTAAATAGCTTGGTCATTTGGGGAATGTTTGTTCTCCAAAGCAACTCTTTCTTAAGATTAAGAATTATTTCACGTTCCTATGTTATAATACAACATGCTGAAAAAATAAGCAAAATCTTTATACTGTGACTTCACTGTTTTAAGTGGCCTTAGGAGCCTCTTCAGGCATTTCAGCTTTGGCTCCTGGTAAATCTTCATCTCTTTTCCCTGATTCTACTTCTGTTATTCTTGAGTCTCTGAAATGTTGGTAAAGCCTTTTCTGCTGGCATAAGGTTTTTCTTCTTGATCATCCAAGGTGATCATCATCTCTACAAAATGGATGAGCGCACTCCCTTTGCACCTTGTATATACATGCAGATGGGAGGAAAGAATAACAGAAAATTATTCTGTTGTCCTCCTAAGTCTATCAGTTACTTTAAGAATTGTTCACCATCTTTTTCTTTTCCAGGTTCAAGCAACAGTAGTTGGTTTTCTGGCAGCAGTGGCAGCAGTTATATTGGGCTGGATTCCAGAGGGCAAATACAGCTTTGATCATTCAATCCTTTTGTGTTCTAGCAGCGTAGCAACTGCCTTCATAGCTTCTCTTCTACAAGGTAAAACGAGTACATATGTTACTTTTCACAGTTATTTAGTTTTCTGTAGATGCTGAACGTATATTATGTATGTTCCTTTAAACTTTAAATTACATCTGCAGCACAGCTGAGAATCGGATGCCCTTTTGCAGTTTCCATACAGGTCTGCATATTGCATTCCTGTTATATTCTTTGAAAAGGTTTGATTTGTATGACCTCCTGAGCATATCTAAAACAAAAAGTATGGGGTTGAGATTTTACCTAATATGTTGAAGAACTTTTTTTCCTTTTCTTTCAATATTCTTTAATGTACAAAATATATTCTTACCACTGAACAGGTAGAATTTTTTATAATGAAGGTCAAGTGAGCCTGGGTGTTAGCTCAGCTGAATCCAAACTCCCTGGTTGTCCCTGCTGCTTCTATGTTAGTTTGTGCTCTGCTTTGTATCTGAAGTGAACAAATTGGCTTGTTATGTGAAGGATTTGGGCCAAGTTCAAGTTCCCTTCTACAAATAGTGCCAATGTCTGCCTGGGGCCATATGATGTGATGAATTTAATCTTCTCTTTCCAATTGTCAGGAAACATTTAACCATAAAAGATGGTACTTAATGGACATGAAGGGTGGGCGGGGGAAAGTACCTCCACTTGTGACATGTTCTTAATGAAAATACATAGTCAGTAGTCTTAATAATATTAAGTCAAGTAAAATGTTTACTTTCCTTTTTTTATTAATTTGATGTGCTTACTTATGTGAAAATTACAAAATTGGTAAAGTTTTGCATGGAATTAAGAGCACACGCTTTTTTTTAGTGACCACAAAGCCATTGAGTTTGATCATGAACAAAATTAAGAGCAGAGAGAGAGCAAGATAACTTGGGAATACAAGTGTGTTATTTCCACTTCTCGTAAATAGTTTGTACTTGAAGAGAAACTTTTGTTGGTACCTGGTGATGGGCCAGCACAGGAAATTACTGTCTAAGCTTCCTCCTCCTACACTTGAAACAGGTGCTTTTGAAACATTGTGATTCTACAAGATTGTTTAAGTTCTTTCTTATGACAATTTCATGGAGTGTAACTCTTTGGGCAGTTTCTCTGAAAGTGAACTCCTGATGTAGCCTACAATACAAAATATTGCTGAAATACATGAAGATTATAATACCAATTATAAAGAAGTCTTTAAAATAACATAAAAGACAGTATACACAGTTGAAGCTTTTATGTTTATTATACGATGAGAGGGAAATTACTGAGGTTATGCCAAAGAAGACTGATAGTAACAATGTAACTTTTAGTAGCCACTTCTATTCTGCAGGGAAATGGCTCTTAAAAAGTTAATGTTGCTGTTTATAGGAAAAAAAGAGAAACCAACATCCCTAGTTTTATTTTTTTAACTGTATGGCAATGAACATTTTTATATGTTGTCTTGGTTTTAATTTATGATGTAGCTTCTTGATGTTTGGTGCTAAGTCCATGACTAGAAATCCTGCACAATATCAGATGTCAAAGTATTTAATCTTATTGTTGTATTTTAGGCCCAGCCAGCAACAAAAGACTACCAGTCACTCACTCACTACTTTCCCCAGTGGGATGGGGAAGAAAAAAATATAATGAAGGGCTCGTGGGTCAAGACAAGGACAGGGAGGGATCACTCACCAGTTATGGTCATGGGCAACACAGACTCGAGTTGGGAAGAAAGATCAATTTAATAAATTACTAATCAAATTAGAGTAAGACAACAAGAGACAAAACAAAACAGATCTTAAAAACTTTCCCCCTACCCCCTTTCTTCCCAGGCTACCTCCTCCCCTCCCAGCAACACAGGGGATGGAGAACGGGGCTTCCCAGTAGTCAGTCCATGTGGGGAATGTGTGCTGGTCAGTCCATTAGACAGGCTGTCTCTGCTGCTTCTTACTCCTCGGGGGAGGATCCTCACACTCTGCCCCTGCTCCAACGTGGGGTCCTTCCCACGGGAGACAGTCCTCCATGAACTTCTCCAACCTGAGTCCTTCCCATGGGCTGCAGTTCTTCACAAACTGCTCCAGCGTGGGTCCCTCCCGTGGGATACCATCCTCCAGGAGCAGCCTGCTCCAGCACAAGCTCTCCATTGGGTCACAGCTTCCTTTGGGCACATCCCCCTGCTCCGGCGTGGGGCCCTCCCCGGGCTGCAGGGGGGTCTCTGCTCCCCCATGACCCTCCATGGCAGCAGGGCACAGCCTGCCCTCTCACCAGGGGCTGATGGGGAACCTCTGCTCCAGCCACCTCCTCCCGCCTTTCCACACTGGCCGGGGTGTCTGCCTGGTTGTGTCTCACATCTCACCAATCACTCTGCTTCTGCTGCTGTTTCTGTGTTTTCCCCTCTTAAATATGTCAATCACAGAGGTGCTGACTGGCTCACAC
>NW_010237638.1:0-2736 GCF_000690775.1 Eurypyga helias | reverse complement strand
CCAAAACTCCCCACCACAAAAACCCAACACACTTCTGTTGTTTTCATCCTAGTGTAATTTAAATTTCAGTCAGCTGAAGTTAATAGGGTGTAGAAATAATATGCTACATATGTTTTTTCTTCAGAAAATGGCTGATTTACAGTTTAAATTGTGCTACTTCTAACCATAAGCAAAATAGTTAATTGTACAGAAGGTTCTTGATTTTTTGGTGTGTGTGCTTACTGCATTTTTTTTTTTAAATATATAACGTCATTTATAAAAATGCTAAAAGCTTAAATATACGACATCAGTCAGGTGGGAAGAAAATCCTCCTGGGATGAAAGCACTGACTTCATATTTATCAGGTTGGAAATTGCCATTATCTCAGAATTTTCTGTGGAGTTACAACCGTAGATGTGGTTACTGTACTGTCTCCTTTTTCAATCTAGGTATAATAATGGTTGGAGTTATTGTTGGATCAAAGAAGACTGGTATTAACCCTGACAATGTTGCCACTCCTATAGCAGCAAGTTTTGGAGATCTTATCACTCTTGCTATACTGGCATGGATAAGTCAGGGTCTTTATGCTTGCCTTGGTAAGTATATTTCTAAGTGTGAGTGTATCCCTAGGAACCTCTTCTGGGTTAGGAGGGTGGGGAGAAGACAGGGCAGAAAAGTTTTAGAAAACCTTTTAGTTTGACTGAGTCTTTTGTCAACACTCATACAGTTGAATGATAAATCTTGGGTTGCAACATTATGCCATGATTTTTTTAATTTCTTTTTCTTTTTTAAAGATGATAGAAGTCATTAACCACAATCTTGGCACAAGCTACTGATATATGAAAGACTCAGAGTATCACAGTCAATCTACATGTGAATTAGAAACTGTAGTTGCTGAATTTACTCTTCTTTCTTGGAGGAGGAGGGAAGCTATTTTCATCCAGCTTACCCCTCAATCAAATATTTGTTTTCCAGAGCCCTTTTGAATTGTTCTCTCCTTGCACTAAGTGTTGAACTGACTATCTTGATCAGCTGCTGGGAGAGGAGTTCTGCTTTGAGAATTTTTTTTGTTAGGATGTTGTTTAGGCACCATTCAAATATATCTTGGGCTGCAGCTGTGCCCAGAAATCAAAATAAAAATAATTTAAGTAATTTTAGTAACAATAGCAAGTCTACCACAAGTATGTATTCAAATATGTGAAGCCTAATTTTAGACAGATTTGTGCTTTGTGATTGCTGTGACTTTTAAATGAGTTACACAAACACTGTTGTGAGTTTCCTTCTGATTCCTTCCAAATGCTTTCCAGCTCCCATTGCAATACCTTCTTGTTTCCTCATCTCCCCCGCTCCAGCTTCCAACACCAGTTTCCTCAGCTCTTTCCTGTCTTGTTTCCCTCACAGTGTGACACTTCCATGTCTCCTTCCTGTTCCTGTGCCTGTGCTTGATTTTACCACTGCAGCTGAAAAGCAGATCCCACACATGTAGGGGGAAGGAGTAGTGTGCTCAAGTATGCTTCTAAGGGTTACTCACAATTTTCTTTCAATATGGTCTTCTGGAAATAATTCTCTTTCAGTGATATATGTAATTACCTGGTCACTGCTAAAATAGCTCTTTCTGTTCTTTAATTTTTTTTTTCGTTTGTATTTCTTTCTCTTAGGAAGCAGAGAATCTTTCTAAAGTAAGAACATGCCACAAAACCTTTGGAAACCTCTGGTTTCCAAGATGCATGCATTAGAACCATGAAATAGTAACAAGGAATAAAAATAAGGAGTAGCTTCAGCTCAGGAGGGGTATACAAAGTTGTGAATAGCAGGGAAGAGGCATTCAGAAGAAAGATTAGGCAACCAGTTAAAAAAAAGGTTAAAGTTTTTACACAATGCGTGATTGGGATGTGGCACCTACTGCCATGATGTATGAAGAGGACCAAAGTGATTTTAGAAAAGTGTGGATAAATTAATCAGGGAAGAATCCATTGAGGAGTATTGAACAGGCAGATGCAGGCAGGAACTTGAGGGGTGAAATCCCAGGGGCAAGCAGTGGCAGAAGACACTGGCCGGGGTGGGAGGAAGCACATGGGAGGAAGCATCGCTGTAATCTTGCCGTTTTCTCCTTGCCATGAGCCAGAGCTGTGGACCATAGTCAGACACAGGATGCTGGAGAACCAGAGACCTTTGGCCTCTCCCAGCACTGATGTTCTGAGGTTCTTTCTGTTGTTCCCCCACTTTCTCACTGCTAGAATAACAAGCACAGTGGGAATGTTACAAAGAAACCCACAGTTTATGGGCTAGTAAAGCAGCAGGTGGGATTCACCTCTGAACTGTGTCCTGGATTAACTGTTTTCCCCTGTGAGTTATTAGCCGAGCTGCTCAAAGGTGCTGAAACAAAAGTCTAAGTTTCTGGCTTCTCTCTGCATGGGACGAGTTGTTTTCAGATAACGGGGCTGGAAGGGGGGAGTGATACGTGCAAGCTTTACGCTTGTCTGTCGGAGAGCTGTACGCCCGCGCTCAGGCTTTGGTGTGATGCCCAGCGGAGGCAGGGAAAAGGACTGCGGCGGTGTCCCTCGGCTGGGGCCAAACGAAGCATCGTGTTTGCCCGCCGTCACACATATAACTTATTAAAAGTTCATCGGAGTGCTTTAAAAATAAGGTCAGAGCCATGAAACGTGGGGATTTCGGTAGCGGGAGGGGCAGTTCCGAGGCAGCCGTCAGGAGCGGGGAAGCACTAGAGGGCTCCCCGGCACCGCGCCGGCGCCGCCT
>NW_010237637.1:0-7744 GCF_000690775.1 Eurypyga helias | reverse complement strand
TGGGATCCACCCAAGGGTACTCAGGTAGCTGGCAGAACAGTTCACCAAGCCACTTTCCACTGTTTGCCAGCAGTCCTAGCTAACTGCTGGGTCTCAGTGGAATGGAGACTTGCCAATGTGGCACCCATCTACAAGAAGGGCCAGGAGGAGGATCTGGGGAGCTATAGGCTTGTCAGCCTGACCTCGGTACTGGGGAAGATTATGGAGCAGTTCATCTCGAGTGAGCTCACACGGCAGGTGCAAGACAACCAGGCCCAGCCAGCATGGGTTCATGAAGGGCAGGTCCTGCTTGACCACCCTGATCTCCTTCTATGAGCAGGTGACCCACCTGGTGGGTGAGGGGAAGGCTGTGGGTGTTGTCTACCTGGGCTGTAGTAAAGCCTTTGACACGAGCCTTCCTAGAGAAGCTGACAGCTCGTGGCTTAGACAGATGGACTCTTGGCTGGGTTAAAAAGCTTTTTTTCTCCCAAGGGACAAGTGATAAGAGGAAACGGCCTCAAGTTGCACCAGGGAAGGTTTAGATTGGATATTAGGGAAAATTTCTTCACTGAAAGGGTTGTCAGGCATTGGAAGGGGTTGCTCAGGTAGGTGGTTGAGTCACTATCCCTGGAGGTATTCAGGAGATGTGGACAAGGTGCTTAGGGACACGGTTTAGTGGTGGACTTAGCAGTGTTAGGTTATCATTGGACTTGATGATCTTAAAGGTCTTTTCCAACCTAATTGATTCTATACTTTATACTGGGCTTCATTGTCTGTGGCTGTCTTTGTTAGCCACATTGGAGGGTCACACAACTTGTTTTGCACTAGTCTGTAGGGTTCGTGGCAGCAGAGGCTGTCATTCAAGAGGGTGGGCTTCAGTGAGGTCTAGGTACATGCAGGCATTTCCCTTTGCATGTCTGGGAAGAGAGAGCTAAGAAACAATTGTAGAAGACACCAGGAAGACTTGAAAGTGACAAGCAAAAACCTGGATCCTGTAGACCAGGAGGGACTGTTGAACTATTTTTTTCACCCAAATGTTTAATGTATTTCCTTCTGGGTAGGATGAAGAAGAGTCGCTGAATGAAGTGGGCTATGATGATATTGGTGGCTGCCGGAAGCAGCTGGCTCAAATCAAAGAGATGGTGGAACTTCCCCTCCGACACCCTGCACTCTTCAAGGCCATAGGGGTGAAGGTGAGTCCCTGTGTGCAACAGGTGAATAAGTGGGCTTTTGTTTGAGGATGACTCTTGATGTCGGAGGTTTATGAGATATTGGAAGGGGAGTAAGTAATTTGGGTGGGGTTTTTTTAATGCTGGTGTTAGGAAAGGATTTATTTACATGTTTTGGACACAGATTTGGATGCTGGCAACTTGCAAAACATAGGGATGCTTTGAATCAGCACTCTCAGTTACTGGCAAAGTGTTTGTGTGTGTGTCATGCAAAATAGTGTTGATAGTAGTGCTGGGATGGCAGCTGTTGTATAAGTTTGCATTACAATTTCGGACTGGCTTTATTAAATGCTTACAGCTTCACTGTGAAGCTACTTAGACATTCAGATACTTGCTTGTCACCTAAGTCCCTTTGCCTTTGTCATCAGCCTCCACGTGGGATCCTGCTGTACGGTCCTCCTGGCACTGGTAAAACACTGATTGCCCGAGCAGTGGCCAACGAAACAGGGGCTTTCTTCTTCCTGATCAATGGTAAGTCTTGTGGCTGCTTTGGCCCCAGTTCTGCTGCATGCTCATTCATCCATGATAATGAATGGTATTAATAGGGCTCATAGAGCCATGTTTGTCTCCTTGACATCCTTCCTTACCTCTTTGAAGTGTGCCTCTGATGACACTTAGAGGCCATTTGTGTGGAAGCATCTGTAGTGGCGCTTCCCTTAAGCTTGATAGTTTTGTAGCAGGCTGGTTGGAAAGACAGCTTTGCGATGCAGGGACTTGGAGTCTGTCTGGTTGAATGTTCATTGATGTTGGTCAGCAGAGCTGGGAGTGATGAGATTATTCTATGTATATGGCTGCAGGACACTTGTTTCTATTGCTGCTAGCATGTTCCATTTAGAAAAGAAGTTGCTCTGCTATGGATTTCTCTTTCCACTCCTGTAAATCATAAGACCTGTTCAGTTTCATATAACGTTAATTGGGAGAAACTGTCCCAAAAGCTATGAGTACCTTGGGACTTGACTACAAGTGTAAGAACCTCCTACTGATCACTCTTCACCTATAGCAGTTGAGATGGATACTGGTTTATGTCCAGTAAGGTCCATGTTTCTGAATTTTCCTCTGTCTTTCTGTCCCATTTTACAGTCAGTGCTGGAATAACTGAACATTTGTACTTAAGGAGTGCTGCTTTTCTTTTCTGATTTGAATCACTTAGACCCATGAAGGTGAAAGCAAAGAAGCACAGCATAGCAGTGAGCAGCAGTGGGAAAGTGACTTGCTTTGTATCTTAAGATATCATATGTAAATTGACTGGTTTTAACCATATGTTGCCCTTGTCATACTTCCTAAGTGTATGGAAGCTGTCACTGCATGCTAACGGGCCAGATGTTTCTTTAGACACTTGTACTTCTATTGCATAATAAAAATAACATTGTCAGAATTAGTGATGCGTTCTCTGTCTGCTAGTCCTAAGCATGGAGCTGCAGGCAGTGTTGTAGATGGAGCTGGTATGAATTGGTGAATTACTTGTAATGAAACACTCTTAATACTTGCCTGCACCAGTGGTTCTGCAGCTGGTACACTTCAGTCAGCTAGAAGCTTTGCACTCCTGAGGGTCAGGTTTCTTTTACTTGGATCTCTTAAAAACATAATTTTCATTACCACTCCCCATCAGTATGATGCAAAAATCTGTAAAAACAGAATAAATCTGTGAGCCTGCACTACTGTTTAGCAGTTGTAGGAGATCTCAGAGGAATGCTGTCCTTCCTTCTGGTATTTATGTGCTTACACACATGGGAGAAGGGAATTGGGTTTCTGGAATTTTGGAGTGTTGTGTTTTTGGTGTGGTGGTTTTTGTTTTGGTTTACTTCTTTGGTTGTTTGCCTTTTTTTTTGTGGGTTTTTTTTTGGGTTTTTTTTTACTCATTTATAGGATCTTAGAGGTAAATGTATACCTGTGTAATGCAAGCTAAAGACAGTTTCAATATATTACAGCTTTTTCCTTCCCTACCCTGATAATTCATCACCATATAATTTGATTGCTTCTCTTGCAAGCTAGGACTGGCATTAACTGTATGTGATAGCACATTACAGAGAAGCTCACCAAGTGTGAAATAGGGTAAGGAAAGAAGCAGCTAAAGGTAGCTCATTGACTAGTGCTGCATTCTGTTAGAGTAAACTGAAAACACCAGAATAATGATAGAAAGTAATTTTGCATGCTGTTCTTGCCTATTCAGCTGCAAATTTAGTGAACTTGGTTGATAGTATTTGCTTTGGTTTGAAATAGAGATACTCCCATGTGAATGTTGTACTGAAAATCAGCAGCATGCCTTGCAGCTACTGCCTCTCTTCTGAGTGCCATAGTGCCATTATTTTTTCAGGTCCTGAGATCATGAGCAAGCTGGCTGGTGAGTCTGAGAGCAACCTGAGGAAAGCTTTTGAAGAAGCAGAGAAGAACGCTCCTGCCATCATCTTCATTGATGAACTGGATGCCATTGCTCCTAAGAGAGAGAAGGTAAAGAAAGCCTGTAGAAGGTAAAGGAGTACATATTTTTTTTTGGTAGCAACTGGTGTGAATCTCTGCATTTGACTACAGGACTGTCGTGGTTTAACTCCGGCTAGCAAAATACCACGACCCTGGGATTAAGAGTCCCATGCTCTACCGACTGAGCTAGCCGGGCACAAGGGTAAAGCAGTATTTAACTTCACACTTGAATTGAGTTGGATATCAAAAGAATCCAGTATAGTTTACAATGTTTCTTAACAGCTCTTGTCTGTTGTATCTGTCTGCTCTAGTGCAGTACTAGTTTTAGAGCTTTTGGTCAATCATTACTTTCTCTCTCCATAGACACATGGAGAGGTGGAACGTCGCATAGTGTCTCAGCTGTTGACTCTGATGGATGGACTGAAACAGAGGGCACATGTAATCGTTATGGCAGCTACCAACAGACCTAACAGCATTGACCCAGCACTCAGGCGATTTGGTAACCATGATTGCTTTTTTTGTGTGTGTGTGTGTGTATTAGATACTTTGTTATGGGCTGTGCTTCAGGGACTTTGGAAAGATTGAGCAGAAATTAATATTAAACATCATCTGTGTGTTCCATAAACTATTGATTGTCTTCAGCTACTTGTTTGAAATTCATTTATAGGCTTCCAGCTTTTGGTATCATTTTATGTGCTTTATTAGCTTAGAACTTGTGGAAATAACTAAATACTTAGAGGGTAGCTTTTTCACTTGCTCAATGAGATGGGGCTATTTCAGGACTGAATGCTTAAGGGGTTGTTCATGCCTCAGGTTGCAGAAGGCTCTGAATGATCCAATATCACTTACTTTTATTGGTGAAAAGTCTGGTAGTTTCTGAGTTTCAGGTTTTTGAAACTTTGCAGTGTGAATGAATGTTGGTTGTATAACCAGTTAGTAAAGTCTATAACAGCAAACTAGTCAATTTTGTAGGAAAAAAATGGCCTCTTAAATGTGTAGTGAGGCATTTGAACCACAGCTATGACTAGAGGAAAGTGATAGGTGTACATACCTTAGTTAATATTGCAGTAATACGTAGGTTTCCTGCCTCCCCAGATATTGGGGCAGTTCATAGTTTTTCACCACTTGGGTACTGCTATGAAAGTTCTGAAAAATTAAATCTCTTGGTATTTGTGGACTCCTGTGCTGAGGACACAAAGGTAGGAATAAACAAAAATGTCTCGTAGTGTGTTGGTTAGAGGAAGCATACTTTTCTATAAATGAGACTCGGGCGGGGGGGGGAAACCAACCATAAAACATCCTCTGCGTTTATATAATCTTGAACTCTAGTTAATACAGTAGTCTCACTTTCCCTAAATGTCTAAAGCCTTTCCTCCTTCTCTGATCTGACTCTGCTACTGTGCTTACAGATGCTGCAGAGAATCCCAAAGTTCTGGCATTTTCTGAAATTGTATGTGTTTGTGGCCCATCATCATGTTCCTTTGTCAGAGGAAGGCAGCAACTGCAGCTCCTTTAGTTTGCAGAATCAGCACCTCAACATATGTTTTGTATTCCCCAGGTCGTTTTGACAGAGAGGTGGATATTGGTATACCAGATGCCACTGGGCGCCTGGAGATCCTGCAGATCCACACGAAAAATATGAAACTGGCTGATGATGTGGATCTGGAACAGGTGAGTAGCATGCTATTAGGAAAGCTTGTCTCTACTTGTTTAGGACAGCATAAAACTGGGCAAATGTGTGATCTCTGGGCTTCCTTCTAACTAGTTTACCAGTGACCAAAAATTCCTCACTTGCTTGTGAGAAATTGCATGGCTAAGTGAAACAAACATGTACCAGTCTAGTCTGGAAGTGCCTTGCCACTGTCGTCCTGGTTTTTTTTTGCTGTGGCATTGTCTTTAAAAATAAAGCAAGCCTGAAACTGTGCTCACAGAGCTGGGTGAACGTTGTGGTGATACTGGGTGGTTACTGTAATCTCTGTCCTGAATTAAGAACTGCAGTCCTCAGGGTTATCTTTCTGCACACTATCTGAATTCCAGTTGCAGCTTTGATCTCAAGTAGGAGGTGGAACAGCAGTGTCTTTACCTGTTAAAAATATGTGGTAGCACTTGTCTTAAATTTTCAGCAGAGTAAGATGTTCCTGTCCTCCAGAATTTTGTTGCAGCTCCCAGAGCATGCATTGCCCTTGCAGAGGGCTTGCTTGTATCCCTGTGGGTCATAGTCAGTGTTTTGCTTTCAGGTGGCAAACGAGACCCATGGCCACGTTGGTGCTGACTTGGCTGCTCTTTGCTCAGAAGCTGCTCTTCAGGCTATCAGAAAGAAGATGGATCTCATAGACCTAGAAGATGAAACCATCGATGCTGAAGTGATGAACTCGCTGGCTGTGACCATGGATGACTTCAGGGTAATACAGGAGTGCCCCTCTTTCTTTTGGGTGCAATGTCAAATTGCTTATCTGAAGTGTGTGAACATAACGTGTTAGAATTCATGTAATGCTGTTCTAACTATAGTGGGCTCTGAGCCAGAGCAACCCTTCTGCTCTTCGTGAGACTGTGGTGGAGGTGCCACAAGTTACCTGGGAAGATATTGGTGGTCTAGAAGATGTAAAGAGAGAACTCCAGGAGCTTGTACAGGTAAGAGTTTACAACAGACTTTTGTCTGGTCAGTGTGAAAAATAATTATAATAAAATTCAGAACCTTGTCACATTCCTGTTTGGGCTTTGAACAGGGTAAATACAGAGTTTATATGGTATTTTCTTATAATGGACTGAAAATACCATGCTTTTCCTTCTTAGTGAACTTAGGGAGAGGAAGGTTCTGGGAAGCAGCATCAGGCTTTCCTTAGCTGAGTCTATAGTGACATCTTGAGTGGGTGTTTTGCTACATGCAGAAACAGCAGCAGTTCTGTTTCTCTCAAGTGCAGACCAGCAGTGGGACTGCTGCTGAGAATACTGTTACATGGTGGCTTTATATACCAGAAAGTGGATGAAGATTCTCATACAGAGAGCCTCTGAAGGGCTTTCCATTAGTATTAGCATAGGGACAGGTGAGAAGTAATTGTTCCAGCTTCTCCTTTCATAGAAGGTTTCACAAAGTCATGAATCGTCTGTGGAAGCTTCTGGTGCCTGCCAGTGTTGGGGTGGTTTGGGTTTGATACATCCCTGCTCTCAGTTGGCACTGTAGAAACAGCCTGTCTATGAATAAAAGAATATAATTTCAATCTAATTTTCTGGTGTTAAAATAATTGCCTATCTCTGACCTTGTTGCAGAGGATAAATGCTCACATCTGACATCTTGCATGTCTCTGGAGGGCAGAGCAGACAGGTTAGATAATGAGCTGTTCCATTGCTTCTGCAGGGCAGAGTGAAGCTGGGTTTGTGTGCTGGAAAACTACCTGAACTGGTACTTAGTTCATAGGTGGAAATAGACTGTTTAAAGCAGCTTTACAATTTAGCTGTGGTGTTTTTCAAAACAGTGCCCATTTTAAAAAAAAAAAAATCCAGTGGCACCAAGCAGGCAGAATCTTGTGTTTAACCCACCAGAAATCTCAGCAGAAACAAAACTGATCTAGTGAAAGATGTCCCTGTCTGTGGCAAGTAGGTTGGACTAGATGATCTTTGAAGGTCCTTTCTAACTCAAACCATTCTGTGATTCTAAGGTAAAGACCTGTTCTGGCTCATCACGAGAGATGTGTGTGTGTTTTGTTCTCTTTAAGTATCCTGTGGAGCACCCAGACAAGTTCCTCAAATTTGGCATGACCCCATCGAAAGGGGTTCTGTTCTATGGGCCACCCGGTTGTGGTAAGACACTGCTGGCCAAAGCCATTGCCAATGAATGCCAGGCAAACTTCATTTCCATCAAGGGGCCGGAATTGCTCACCATGTGGTTTGGTGAGTCTGAAGCTAATGTGCGCGAGATCTTTGACAAGGTAAGAGTATCTTATACTCCTTGTACTATGTTTTTGCTGTGATATCCCCAAAACATTGTCTGCACTGCACCTGTCTTTCTGATCTGATTCTTGTGTGTTTTGTGTTGTCCCCACTTGCACTGAAAGCAGAGGCTGCTTTCCTGATGTTAGGTGTCGTGGTTTAACTCCGGGCTAGCAAAATACCACGAAGCT